>NC_061119.1:36369177-36397577 GCF_002878395.1 Capsicum annuum | reverse complement strand
TCTTATACATTTATGATATTATTTAAAATGTTGCATCCACCCCCACATACTCAGTACATTCCCAAGTACTGACTCTCATACTCTTTTGTATTCTATATTTCCTCATGATATAGGTTCAAGTGCTTAGCCTCAGCACCGACAATGATCTTTGAGTACCTTCATCTACATTTCTGCGGTTGGTGAGTCCTCATGGTTCGAGGACCTGTGTCTCCAATTTTGTCTTGTTAATAGATGGGAGTTTACTTTCAGTTCAGTACGAGTCAGTTGGGGATCTGTCCCAATGGATCCTCAGTCCTACGAAGTAGAGGCTTTGTCAGACTAGAGTTCCAACATGTACAGAGATTTTAGTATTTTATTTGTACAGAACCGTATTGCTTTGTATCTCAGTATGTTCATGTCATGATTACTCTTCCCTACTTTATGATGATTCGTGTCGTAGAGAATTCTGAAGGTGATGACAGGCTTAGATGGCCTCAAGCACTATGTGATGTCTCGGGATAGTTTCTCGAAGCATTACAAAAATTCACTTAGAATATCATAAGGTACTATCAACTAGATGAAAAAATGACTTAATGTGTTACGACTAAAGTTGAATCATGATTAAAAGATAAAATGTAACAAATATTTATATTGTATTTATGAATAATACATAAATAATTATAATATTTACACATATCAGTTCGATTTGGTTATTTTGTCGGTTATTTTAGAGTAAAACAAAACCAAACCAAATTAGTATCGGTTTTTAAAATTTCAAAACCAAACCAAACCAAACCTAACCAAATATCAATTTTTTTAATCGGTTTGGTTTGGATTGTGGTTCGGTTTGGTTAAAAACCAAACCATGAACACCCCTAACAACAACAATGGTCAACAAGAAGAAGATGAAAATGATAATGAAGTAGAAGATGAAGATAATGAAGCAAAAAATGATGAATAAAGCAGCCACAATAACATTGAACAACAAAAATCGCTAAGAGAGAGAAACCAACAATGGATGAGAAGAGAGAGAAAGGAGCCTTTTTCCCTTCGTTTTTTGTTATATTAGGTAAATATTTGGATCAAAGTATAAATTTAAAAACTTCTTGGTTATTCTCAAACTTACACAACTTTCTTAATCCATAATGAAGTAATTGTCACCTCCACTCAATTATTAAGACTTGTGTCACCTACACCTCATTTTAAAACTCTTTTGTCACATACAGCTCAAAGCCCCGAGTTGCACATTTACCTCAGAATACTTACTTTTTTTTGTTTATCTTTACTTGTCTATTTTTTATTTTAAAATATTTAATAATATTTGTCTAGTTTATAAAAATAAAATCAAAGAATATTTTACATATTTTTATTAATTTGATCTTTAGCGTTAAATGTGATTCATTATCTTATGCATTTTTTAAAGCATCAAATTTATTATGTTCAAAGGGTAATATCATAAAATTATATCATTTATCTTTTTAATCCTCATACTAATAGAAAAATGGACAAGTAAAAATGAACAGTGAAAATAATATAAAATTTTATTTTTATACTTGATTTAGAAAGTAATGGTAACAACAGTTTCACCCAAAAATTCTACAATATTTTTCATTTATTTTTTTACCATACATTTTAAGAAAAATAAATAATCTACCAGTATTAATTCTCAATATATTTTAACACTCTCTAATTGTTTTTATAATTATAAATAATTGGAGGGAATAAGTGAACAAAAATAACTTTGCCTATTTTGGAGTCTTTTAATAAAGGGCACACAATTAAAACAACATTTCTAAAGACCTACACATTTTCACATTAACTAATACAAATTATATAAAATAAACAAAAAATATTACGTGTGTCAAAACACTAATTTGGCAAAGAAAAATATTACATTGTCAAACTATTTATTGCACTAAACAACTAAATAAATTCCATACCTTATTGTATCCGTAGAAAATGGTTGACCCATAAAACTTTGAAGCAAATACTCACTCCGTTTTAAAATACTTGTTACAATTTTTTTTATAGTCAAATGATATGAACTTTGGTCATCATCATAAAATGTATTTTTTCATCATATTGATCTGAGAGAAATTGCAATTCATTGTAACGTGGGGCTTTGAGCTAAACGTGACAAAAAAGTTTGAAAATGAGGTCTAGGTGACTCAAGTCCTAATAACTAAGCGGAGATGACAATTACTTTATTATGGATTAAGAAAGTTGGGGAAATTTGAAAATAACCCACAAGTTTTAAATTTACACTTTGATCCAACTGTTAGTTAATATAACGGAAAATGGGGGAAAAGGCGTGTTTCTCTCTCTCTTCTCATCTGTCGTTGTTTTCTCTCTCTTCGTAATTTTTGTTGTTCATTGTTGTTGCTGCTTAATTCATCATCTTCTACTTCATTATCATCATCTTTTACTTCATTATCATCTCCATCTTCTTCTTATCGACCATTGTTGTTGTTTTTACCGCTACAACTGCTACTTGATCAATTTTTTAAATGAAATTTTATTTTGTACATCACTTTCCACTTTGTCATTACTTCATAGATAACTTTGGAAAGTAAAATTATAATTTTTAGTTGAATTTGTCATTTGGGTACACTGCTACTGCTGTTTTTTCAATAATGGATAGAACCCGTTCATGAATACAACATAAGAGCCCACAATTTAAACAGATCACTCAGTCTGTTGCAATAGATAAACATTTTGTTGTAACAGAAGACTCATATGTTGGATTCATGTTTATGGTCCTATAGTGCCTGTAACATGCATCAAACAGATGGGTAATCTATTGCAATAAACGAGTTATTTGTGGGAACAGACTAGTTATCTATTGCAACATAATACTCATCTACTGCAACAGATGAGTAATCTATTTGGAACAATACCATACAGCTCCTGCCACAAATCCAACAAATAACCAATATGTCTCAACTCTTGTTATTGCTACTGAATTCAAATTATTCCTTAATCGTTGACATATTTGTTGAGAATAAGAAAGACATAATGAAAATCAAATAAGAATTAAAATGTCAAAGTCAATCAAACATAAATTTTTTTATTAAACAAAAATAAATAAAAATACATAGGCTAAAAGAAAAAAAATCCAATTATTATTATTATCATTATTATTATTATTATTATTATTATTGATAGCCGGTCAATCTTCAACCGACAGTAGTAGGGTCCTCTTCAGTCTGCAGATCTCCCGACGCCCAACTCCCACTGCAGGTCATAAACTTGCTTCCAAAGCATCCGCACGGCATCTTACAGAAAAGTAACATCCTACACTGGATCAGTCATAGATAGAACACACATGAATTGACCAAAAATATAAAAATAAAAGTTAAGAAAAGAATCTGGATGTAATACAACGTATACTATCAATTGGGTATATTTACACAAAAAGCAAGATAAAAACTTACCTGAGTCAGGGAAGACAAAGTTGTTGAAGGTGTAATATGAAAGACAAGATGCAAGAAATAAATAGAGTGTAGAAGAATGAACGAGTAAGGAGGGACCTATTTATAGAGGATTGAATTTGAGTGAGTTAGGCAAAAAAGCACGATTGTTCACCTCCATTTCATAATTACATACAAACTGGTGACTTTTTTATTATTGTGAAAAGTTATGACTTAATTAAATTAAGTTGTTGACTGAGTTTTTGATTATTGTGATAAGTCATGACTTTTCAGTTTATTATTATAAATTAGTTCTTTCCAATAACTAGTTTTATTGAGTTGTGACAATAGATTTTATATCTGTTGCGTCAGATAACCCATCTATGATAATAGATATACCATCTGTTGCAACAAATCGACAACTTATTGCAATATATAATCTATCTTTTTTTATAATCATCATATCATTAATCCAAATTTGGTAACTTTTTTATTATATAAATTTAAAAAATAGATTTAAAACAAAAAGGGTGAAAAGTCACTACTTGTCGCCTATTTAATATTAACATCAATTATTCAAATTAAATCATTATTTTTTTACGGTTATAAATTGCATTTATCATTTATTTTCTTATTATTTTCTGTGAAAAGAAATTATTTAATTAAATCAAGATGGTGAGTTTTTTATTATTGTGAGAAGTCATGCTTTTTCAGCATATTATTAATTAGTTCTTAAATTTAAATAATCTTTTTCTCAATTAAAAAATTGAAGACTTCTCACCTTTTCAATAACCATTTTTTAATAAAATAATAACCATTTTTATTGAGTTGTGGTAATAGATTGTATATCTGTTGCATCAGATAACTCATCTATGGCAACAGATAACTCATTTGTGGCAACAAATCGACCTTCTGTTTTAGGAGCTTTTTTTTTATTTCTTCTAACGATTGATTCATCAGTCGCAACAGATGGAGAATTTGATGTATCAACTGTTTTGAATGTATTAAATAAAAAGTCACGACTGTTCATCTTTTTTTAACAATCATCATATACCTTAATTAATCTAATGTTGTGACTTTTTTATTATATTATAAATAAATAATTTAAAAAATAGATTCAAAAACAAAAATGGCAAAAAGTCACGATCAGTTATTAAAATTAAATAATAGTTCTTTTACGGTTATAAATTGTGTTTCTCATTTATTTCCATATTAATTATTTACGAACCATTTTTCATATTAAATAATTGAAAAGTCAAGACTTTTCACCATCTCAATAATAATAACCTTTTTTTATTAATAACCCTTTTTTATTAATAACCATTTGTTGCAACATATGATCTATCTGTCGCAGCAGATTAACCATCTGTTGCAACATATGGTTCATCTGTTGCCACAAATGCTCAATCTCTACCTCCAACCATCGACATGTTGAGAATAAGGAATAGACAGAATGTAGATTAAATATTAAATAAGAATTAAAAATCCAAAGTCGACCAAACAAAGATTTTTGAATTCATTATATACAAATATATACAATAAAAAAAATATACCCTTGGGTAGATCCGATATAAAAAAAAAAATACATACGCTAAAAGAAAAAATATAACCTAATTATTATTAATACTATTATTCTTATTATTATTATTATTATTATTATTATTATTAGTAGTAGTAGTAGTATTGTCAACTGGACAATCGTCATCCGGCAGCAGCAAGGCCCTCCTCAGCCTTGCTCTGAAGTTGCCCAACTCCCTCTAGAGTTCATGAATCTGCCTTTCAAGTTCCTTCAAGGACTCGAGATGAATCACCTTGTACAAATCTGAATTAGTCATATCTAGAAGTGGAGTAGAATGAACGAGTAAGGAGGGACCTATTTATAAAAGAATGAATTTGAATGGGTTAGTAAAAAAGCCACAACTATTCACCTCTTTTTTAATAATTACATCTCTTAATTAAATAACACTGGTGACTCTTCGAATATGTAAATTAAAAAAATGGATCTAAATACAACATTTTATTTTTATTGTATTTCATAAAAAAAAAAAATTACTTTAAAATTAATCTAACAAATGGGTAATCTGTTGCAACATATATTCTATCTGTTTGATAATTTATAACATATTGATTATCTGTTGCAACAGATGGAGATATCTGTTTGATTTTTTCAATGGATAAGTCATATGTTGCAACAAATTAATCATCTGTCATAACAGATGTCATAATTGTTTGATAATTTTAACAGATGTGTCATGTGTTGCAACAGGTTAGTCATCTGTTTATTCAAATTAAGTCATAGATTGGCTAGGAAGAATAAGGTGTGTGCATAAGGATGGATCCACTTTCATGTGTGGAGTAATGTATTACTCATAAGGTTATCGGGACAACACACATAAAGTACAATGATTTTGTGAAAGCGGTTTTTAACTGATTAGTCATTGATCATTCAAATAAGATCCTGGATTATACAGTTAAGTTTGATAGGTTCTATTTGATGAGGCTGAGGGGCTTAGGGACTATGAAGATGATATCGATACCATATTACAAATTAATGATGGTTGTTGCTCGTGTTTATGCATGTCAAGTTTTGAGAAGGGATCAATATTTGGTGTCATTGTAGAGATCCAATAACAATTGGACTTAAATTTAAGTGTGCATTGGACTGAGAAGGCCTCTTAAGTCTCGTACTTCATCAAAAAAGAACGAAAAAATAATAGAAATTTCCCTCGCCCAAATTTATATATAAGGGTTATTTGAGAAGATGATTATACGCCAGAAGGAGCCGTAGGAGAATACCTATTAGGGAAAGGGGAGTTGATAAAAGACTATATCATCTAAAAGCTTATTGAAGAGGACAACATATGGTAACAGGGAACTTCTAGAGAATCTGGCTGAGGAAACTAAATTAAAACAGAGAAATCTAAATCAAGTGCAAATATGAAAGTGTATCCAAAAATGAAATCCGTCTGTTGTCTCTCTCAAAGAAAAATAGTGCAGTTGGGCACTTTGCTAGGGATCTACGACTAGGTAGCATGGTCGAAATGATCACCTATATAGAAAATAGCAGAACAGCAAAAAAATAGCTTTGCGGACACCGAGGGCTAAAATGATGTACAGTAAATCAAGAAAAATTGTGCCAAGAACAGCTGAAGTTAAAATAAGGAACCAAGAGAAGGTGCAAATTTCTAAATTTTAAATTGCATCATATGCCTTCTTGTTTATGTTTTCGATTAGGTCCACTGCTATAGACCTGATCGAAACCACAAACAAGATTGAAAGACAGATTGAGTATCATTACTTCCTTAGCAATATGGATTAATTGATTATGTTTTCTTACCTTAACATGCTTTCAATATATCTCGGAAAAGATTAGAGGCTTTCTGTAGTATGTAAATCCCAATAACTTTCAAGCTTGCCTCCAGCGTGTTGATTTGGCCATAAAGTTTGTCATTGTTGTCTTTAAGGTTAGTATAGAGTTCTTGGTCTTTTGTGAGCTTGTCAATAAGGAACACTTTCTTTGAAGGTGTGGCATTATAAAACGCCTTCAGAAGGCCTCCACTCACTCTCTTCAGAAGGCTTAAATGATACATAGAGGGCTACTATGTTTGTTTTATGTCAATGTCTTGATGCACACACAAGCAGTGGTCCCAACATTTGAATAGCTCACTTTTTCGAGCACTGTTCAATGTAGCTTATTCAGCCAACCTTCAAAGGATTTGATAGGTTAATGAGTCTGGAATTATGCAACGTTTGATCCAAATAGATTCGACTAATCTTTTTGCCTAAATGCTAGAAAACAACTTATTTGACTCCAAACAATAGTAACAAACCACTTTCCCTATTTGCGGGGTAGTGGTTTGTTTGTTACTATTGTTTGGATATCCATTAAGTTGTTTCATGTTTAGGCTATAAGATTAGTAGAATCAGTTTAGATCAAACGTTTCATAATTCTAGGCTCATCAACCTATCAAATCCTTTAAAGATTGGTTGAACAAGCTGCATTGAACAGCGCACGAGAAAGTGAGTTGTTCAACTTTTAGGACCACTACTTGAGTGTGCATCAAGACGTTGACCTAAAACAAACATAGCGACCCTTCATTTATCATTTAATACTTCCAAAAAAAGTGTTCTAGAAGCCTTCTAAAGGTCTTTTACAATGCCACAGCTTCGAAGAAAGTAATCCTCATTAACAAGCTCACAAAAGATCAAGAACTCTATACTAACCTTAAAGACGGCAATGAGAAACTTAATGGTCAAATCATCAAGCTGGAGGCAAGCTTGAAAATTATCGGGATTCACATACTATAGCAAGCCTCTGATCTTCTCCAAGATATGTTGAAAGCATAATAAGGCAAGAAAACACAATTAATTAATCCATATTGCTAAGGAAGTAATGATACTCATTCTAACTTTCAATCTTGTTTGTGGTTTCGATCAGGTCAATAGCAGTGGACCTAATTGAAAACACAAACAAGAAGGCATAGGATGTAATTTAAAATTTAGAAATTTCTGCCTTCTCTGGATTTCTTATTTTAACCTCAATTGTTCTTGGTGAAAGTTTTCTTGACTTACGGTACATCATTTCAGCCCTCTGTGACTGCAAAGCTATTTTCTTGGTGTTCTGCTATTTGTTGTGTAGGTGATTATTTTGACCACACTACCTAGTCACAGATCCCTAGCAAAGTGCCCAGCCGTACTATTTTTCTTTGAGAGAGACAACAAATGAATTTTCATTTTTAGATACACTTTTATATTTGCACTTGATTTAGATTTCTCGTGGTGTAAGTTAGTTTCATCATCTAGATTCGCTACAAATTCCCTCCTATCCTATATTTCCTCTTCAATTAGTTATCAGATGATATAACCTTCATCAACTCCCCTTTCCTCACGCAAGTATTCTCCTACCACAACTTCTAGCGTATAATCATCACCCTGAGTAACCCAACCATATAAATTTAGGCTAGGGCAATAACTATATTGATTTTCGTTCTTGGTTGAAACTGTGGGAGGCTTCAAACGCCCTCTCAGAGTCCAATGCACCCTAAAAACTAGTCCAATCATTATCAAATATTTTTACAATGCCACCAAAATTTGATCACTTCACAAAGCTTGACACATAGATATGAGCAACAACCGTCATTAAATCTTAACAAGGTATTAGAATCATATTCATGGTCCCTTAACTTTATTAGTTCAGACCTATAAAACTTAACTTTAAAATTACAGATATCATGTTTGAATGATCAATTCCTAATCAGTAAAAATAGCATTCATAAAATCAATGTACTCTATGTGTATTTTCATAATAACATTATCAGTAATACATATCTCCCATATATGAAGTGGTTCCATCTGCAAGTAGCTTATTCCTCCAAACCCATCTTTATTGTAGCCTCTTGTGTTGGTCAGGCAAAAGTTGATCAACTTTTATTTTCTCATATCTACAAATAAGAGAAAAATAACTGATGTCAAACAAGAGAAGAACAGAAAGAACATTATCCATCTGTTGCAACAAATAATCCATCTATTGTAACAGATTATCCATCCATTGCAATAGGCTCCACATCTATTGCAATAGTTTCTAATCTGTTCAACAGATTATCAATCAGTTGTAACAGATGTGAAACCTGTTACAACAGATATGGAGTGTGTTACAATAGATGTGTAATCTATTAGAATACATCAAACCATCCTTGCTAGTGATTTGATTTGTTCCAACAATTTCTCCGTCTATTGCAACATCAACAACAACATTAACAACAAAAAAAATAACATCAACAACAGCATCAACAATAAAAAAACAACATCATTTGTTCCAACACCATTAATATCACCTCACCACAAGTTCCAACAACACCAACCCCACCAAAAATATTAATAACAACATCAACAACAAGGAAATAAATAAAATACATACAAAAAAATGATAATTTCAACAAGGTTTTTAAACTTCGCCCAACAGATGATGTTTTTGCATATTTTAATAAAAATAACGGTTCGTTCATTCAAGACTTAAAAGTAACCTTTCCTTCAAATTTTTTAAATAAATATGATATGGTCAAAGGGTGATAAAATAAAAAAATAGATGTAAATAACTAATTTAAATAACTTACAAAGAAGAAGACAAAAATGAAAGAGCAATAGTGAATCATACCTGCAATGTCAAAATCAAGGAGATCAAAACAATAATTTTAGTCAAAAAAAAAGATATAGATCAATTGAGATCCAAAAGGATCCTTATAATAAAGATGATAGAAAAGAGAGAAATAAAAGGATAGAAAAAAAAAGAGATGAATAAATTTAAGGCTAAAGGAGAAATAATTCTAGAGATAGGTTTAAATATTCATTAATATTCATTAATAACTTGAGGGATACAAGGAAGACAGTTGACATTGAAAAGACAAGTTATTACTACTCAAGGAGGAGATTTTTGAGTTATCCAAGAAATATTTTTTAACGCCTTAGTAGTATTTTATCTTTCTTCTTGCGGACAAAACATTACTTTAAAATTTCAAAAAAATTCAAACAGATTTGTCATCTGTTACAACAAATATCAATAGCTGTTTAAAAATTTCTAACAACTCAGTCATTTGTCGCAACAGATAAAAATATTTATTTTATAGTTAAATCAGATAGGTAATCTATTGTAACAAATCTCAATATCTATTTGAAAATTTTCAATAGCTCAGTCGTCTGTTGTAATATATTATTTTACAATTGATTTAGCTAGAACTAGGGTTGAGTACATACAGTCAACTACAACTTCAATTGAGTCTTTGTAATTACATGATGTTGCTATTGCACTCCTCTCAACCTGAGTTATCGATCGGTCACTCTGAGTTGAAATGATTCATATTAATTTATTGTTAAGCTAATACCTAAATTGATTTAGCTAGAACTAGGGATGAGTACATAGGGTCAATTACAACTTCAATTGTCTTGTATTCCTCTCAACCCGAGACATCGATCGATCACACTGAGTTGAAACGATTCATATTCACTTAATGCTAGCTAATACCTAAATTGATTTAGCTAGAACTAGGAATGAGTACATAGGGTCACCTACAACTTAATTGAGTCTTTGCAATTTCATGATGTTGGTATTGTGTTCCTCCTGACTTGACTTGTCAATAGATCACTCTGAGTTGAAATGATTCATATCTTTTAAAAATTTAAAAAATAATTAAGATCAATTTGGACCAAATTAACAATTTCAAAACTTGTCATTCTTTTCCAAAAATACAAATCATCCATTTGCGGGAAAAATATTTCATCATTTCAAATCTTGAGTTCTCATTCTTTTCTTTCTTTCTCAATAATACAGAAAAGAACTACTCAATATATTTCTTAACCCTTCAAAACAGATTGATTTTCTTCCCATTTTCAACCACATAGTTGTTATTTTCGACTTCATTCTTGCTTATATTCATTGTTTTCTCTGTCTTCGCAGATAACAAAGTTCAAGAAGAGTTCTATATTTGTTCTTTATTCTAAAAATTAGGACTTTGTAGTTAATGATAAAAAAGAAGACTTTTAGTTGTATTATATTCGAGAATGGGTTAATAATTTTGAGTTTTGATACTAAAAATGTAGGAAGAACCTGAGAAAATCCTAGTTTTTGTCACATTGTTTCGTTGACTATTGCGGTATTGTTGGATGGGATTTGTGGTATTGTTGGTGGTGTCAATATTGGTGGTCTTGGTGGTAGTGTCGATGGTCTTGGTGGTGGTCTTGGTGGCATTGGCGGTCTTGGTGGCCTTGGTTCGGGTGTTGGTGGCATTGGTGGTGGTGGTGGTAGTCTTGATGGTGGTGTTGGTATTGGTCGCATTGGTGGTGGTGGTGGTGGTAGTCTTGGTGGTCTTGGTGGTCTTGGTGGTGGTATTGGTGGTCATGGTGGCATTGGTAGTGGTGTTGGTGGTCCATCTATTACAACAGGTGGAATATGTGGGAGATATCAAATAGGTCTTTAAATAGATTCCCCATCTGTTCCAGCAGATGGGCTATTCGTAATTTTTTTGTAATGTGGTGTATAATAAATTATTGAAATTTGTCTTACCTTTTTTAAAAAAATTATGCAGACATCAAATGTAATGTATTTTTTGTTTTTCTATTATTTGTAGTTAAATGATGTAATGCCCCGAAAATGGGTCCCAAGATGCCACATGGTGGTCAAGACTACGAGTAGCCTTAATCTAACCCTGTCTACCTTCTACTAAGTTTGAATCTCACAAGGGAATATAGAGATATAATCAAAGATGAAATATGGAATTCTATCTGAGCTAAACTGAGATTATCTGAATCATAACATTTAAAATAATAGACTTATGTGTTTGAATCAATACTAAATAATCTAAATCATATCTAGCGATCTGATAAGCCTCTACTACTAATAACGAGAGAGTCACTGAGACAAACCCCTAACTGACTCGAACTGTCTAAATCATCTATACTAATAAGCTAGAAATCAGAAAGACTAAGTCTCCGAACTATGAGGACTCACCAACTATCGGGATGTAGATGGAGATGCTTGAAGTCACTCACTGCTGAAACTGAGCACCTGAACCTTTATTGTGAGACAATGTAGCACATAGACGTATATGTGGGTCAGTACTTTGAGGATGTACTGAGTATATGGGGGTGAATGCATAAGTAAAACATTATCTCAACATTTATATCAATTTGTAAAATAATGCATGCTAAATGTAAATGACTCACATAAGCTAGAATATCTGAAAGCTAAAAACTGTAATCTTGAATAACAAAACATGTAGTATAAATCTAGTGAGTCATGACATTTAGTTCTAAAAGTTGTACTAGTGTTTTGTCTGTAAATCATGTTGTCTAAGTGTAGAAAGGACTCACTTTTATATTTGAAATCTAAAAGCTGAAGTCTGTAGCTAATGTCTTTTTGTAAACAATATCTTAGTAAAGTTGTGAGCCTTTACACTTAGTTTCTAAAAGTTTTTCTGTTATTCTTTTCTATTAGGATTGCTCTTTCTGTAGGGAATTCTTTTAAAACCTCTCTTTACTATTAGGGAAAATACTTTAAAAACAAATTGTTTTGCAAGTCTTTACTGTTAGGCTGTAGGGAGGTTCTTCTAATCGACATAAACCATGTGAGCTATCATGGAGTCCAACGCCTTGTTCCCCTATGGGAAAACCTCATGATGGGGAGAGATGTCATACTCTTGCCAAGGAGTATAACCTAATCTAAGTGATCACATTTATAACTGTCATCCATATAGAAATAGGAATAATCTGAATCCATACCTATGTTGGCTCGTATTTCTTTTGAAAAAGGATGCACTAAACGCACAATTCCCACTCGGTTCTAAATACTACTCTCTTTATTCTGTATGCTCATTCAGTTGGAAATCCACTTTAAAATCTAGTATAATGATTTATTACGAAAACCAACTATATAATTACTAAGTTAAACTATAATCTGAAACTGTAAAGTTGATCTCATAATCTAAGCTGAGATCAAAAGATAAAATTTGTATCAATAATCTGAAAATAATCTAGTCATAGGGTGCTTATAGAACAATCAAACTTAAAATAGCAATATCCAATTATGGCTTAATGACCCATGTATCAAATTCATGATAAAACGTCATAATGTTCATGCTTGATAATGTAAATGTTGATAATTCAACTCAAAATCTGGAATTTACTGCAATACATATGAAAATATGAAAATAGTCATGCAATTCAACTTCAACATCACTTGAAATCTCATAATCTTGCAATTAACAATATTAGGTATGAACCCTAATTTAAAACTCAAGTATATTCATACAAAATCATGCAGATTTGTAGTTAAAAGATAGTTTTGGGCACAAGGATGACAGACGATCCTTGTTCATAAATCCCACATACCTTAATTGATGATTAGATGAAGAAACTTGAACTTTGGATTCCTATTTGAGCTTTTGAAGATGAACTCTTGATTATCTTGATTTTGGGAATCCTTAATTTTGGGTTTTCTTGAAGAAATAATGGAGGAAACTAGATTTTTTGGAGATTTAGTTTTGAGCTCTAGGGGTTTCTTTGAGAGGGAATTGATGAACAATATGCATTAAGTGCTTAGAATGAGCTTAATTCCTTGTTTATGACAAATTGGGGGCTGGGGAATTGACCAAACTACACCTTTTAAATTTTTAATCAAAACTGTAAAAGAAAAAATTTCTAATTTGACCACCCACCACGATGTGCCACTATAGCGGTGGCTTACTGGAAAAGAGACGAGTGGGAACTAGAAAATCAACACGATGCGGAGCTATCGCGGTGCGCTATTGAAATGCCATTTTGGCCATCACTGCAATGCACCAACATTGTGGTGAGCCACTGAAAATTGACTATTGGGAAATGAGGATTCAATGGATGCGGGCTTATCGCAGAGGTCCACTGGAATCGGACAATTGCCATTTTGTCATCCTCCGTGACGCGGTTACTGTCTAAATGCCACACTGCTTTACTAAAAATTCCATAACTTCTCAACCGAGTATCGAATTGAGGCAAAATGGTATCATTGGAAAGATGAGCAAATTTTCTACACATTGAAGGGTCTAGAACTTGAAAATTCTACATGTAATGAAAGTTATTCATTTTTTAAGCTAACCCTTTGACTTTCTAGGAGACAAATTGAGCTAGAAAAAAGTACAGGGTATTACAAAATATATCTCCCAAAAGAAAAGAAACTAAAAGTGGATAAACTTTTGACCACCCAACAAAAAAGACTAGACTATAGATGGATTTAGAGGAACTTCCTGAACAATCTTAGTCAGGGAAAAATGAAGTTGAGAAAAGTTATAAAAAGAAAGGTGGAGAAGGGTATATAAAGGCTAGTGAGAAAAACAAAAGTAAGAAGAAAACAAAAGATAAACAAGAAGAGGTAAAAGTAGAAAGTGAGGAAGAGGATGTTGATCAGCATGATGGTAAACAAGATGAGGAATAAGTAGAAAGTGAGAAAGAGGATGATGATCAACATGATGATAATGCATCACCAATAGGGTGTGAATTAAGATCAAAATCCCAGCATGGGGCAGTAAAAAGTATTAATATTGGCAGGTTTTAAGTTGTGATACTGATAGATGACCCTACAAAACTAACTGGTGATCTTGTACTTAAATATTAGTTGGGTAAACCTTTTGATAACTTAGGTATATTATGAAGAATGAAAACGTAGATGAACTTTTTAAAAAGAGCTGTTTTGGATGCTTTCTTAAGCTGCTTGAGGACCACACTGCCCGTTTCCAATGAGAATGGTATATGGTCTTCTCAAGCACAGGATCAAGTATGTGGGGGATAATAAAGATTCAAAGGAGAGGGACAAAAAGATTGATGAATTTTGGATAAACTACTGTGGCATGCTGGTTTGTTTTAGCTTGAAAGAGTTTGCCATAGTGACAGGCTTGAGATACGATCATGAAGAAGAACCTCTCATCAAGAAAATACCTCGCAAAAGGTCCAAGGAAAGTAGGACAACAAAACCACCACAATCAAATATAGGGAAGGCGTTGTCTAAGCAACCACCCACCAAAACCAATAAACGCAAGGAAAAAATAGATGAGTTTTGGACATTGTTGGACATAGCTACAAAGAGGTGGATTTGATAGAAGATCTCAAGGATAAAACCATACCAAAGTAGTACAGGGAGCAATTATGCTTAGTTTGGTTTGCCCATTCCATTATATTGGTAAGAGACGTCAAGAAAGCCATAGAAAGATTTGTTCACGCTTACAGAGGATTTTGAGAAATTCAACGATTATCCCTAGGGATATGACAGCTCCAACTTGACAATCAAAGATTTACTGACAAATCTATCCCCAAAGACGATCACATTATATGACTTTTCTTAGGCTTTCATGGTAAATTTAATCACTATTTGCTTACTTATCTATTATTTTATATTGAATAATTATTATGACTTTTTTTGCTTACTTTCTATTTACATATTTTAGGCTTGGGCATTTGAAGTCATTTCTCCCATCTGAAAGCAGGTCAAGGATTACCCGAATAAGGTTTCCCATCCAAGGATCCTTAGGTGGTTGGCTGCAAAGAGCAATACAAGAATTAAGGAGAAAGATCTCTTCAACCCTCCGAATGATGTAATATGTTTTCTTTCAAGTAAAATAATTTGACTCAAAGAAAGATATTGAAACAAATATACCATCTGTTGCAACAGATAGGTCATCTGCTGCAACAGATTACCCGTCTACTGTAACAGGTGCAATAGATGAGTAATCTGTTATGACAGATGATCCATATTTTGTAATAGATTAACCATCTGTTGCACTGGTTCTCTAAACTCAGCTCAACAGATTACCCATCTACTATAAATTATGCAACAGATGGGAATCTGATACAATATATTGTTAATCTATTGCAACATACAAATCAGCTATTTTGACAGATAGATTATCTGTTGCATAAGTTGACTATGTTAACATGTAATTCAACTAACTGCAAAATATTATTATATGATGTAAATGTATCTATCTTTCTTATAGGTTGTGCATCCTTGGATCGTGCCTACTGAGCAGGAGTTGGGGATGACTTCTATTATTACTCTAACTCTTATTGATACAATAGCAGACCCAATGGTGGAGTTACTAAAGAAGGAATTGGCTGGAGCAACAGCCATAAGAAGAGTAGTTAGGCAAGGTCAGCCTAATGTAGAAGCTCTTTATGACCAACCTACTGCAACAGATCTGGATGCTTCTTTTGGGAGTGTTGCTGCTAGAGTTGTTAATTTTGGTGGTAGCCATCCTAATGTTGATGCTACTTCCATTCGTGATGATGAGCATACCAATGCTAAAAAAATAAATATATTTGAAATCACCTCTTACACAGGTCCCTCTCACCCTTACACCGATCTCTCCCACCCTTACAGTGGTCTCTCTCACTCCTCTTCACCCTTATGTTCTTATTGCAAATGTAAAGTGTACAAGGATAGACAAGATAAAATCCTTAAAAACTAGAGGTTATTGCTGAAGTTGTTAAGGAATTGAAATCCAAGAGCAGTGGCATACCATCTAAGAAGGTGAGGGAGCCATACACTCCTATAGTGACAGTTAGGAGGAAGAAAGGAAAAATTATCTAAATACTCTCCAGTATGAAAATAGAAAAAATTGCAACTCCCTCTCCAAAAGTTGTTGAACTTCAAGGTCTACTGAAGAACATGGACATATACGCGGCACTTGGCGATGAAAAGAGGAAGGAACTGCGAAAGACTACGTATGTCAAGAAGAATAAACCTGCATAAGAATACCCCATGCATATGTTTGACACCTAAGACTTCAAGAGTATGACAAATATGCATAAGTGGTATGTGGACAAGGTAAGTTTACTTTTCCTAACCTAGCCTTCTAATATACTCCATGAAAAAGAAGCTACGCAACAGATATGTAATCTGCTGCTACAGCTGGGTATTCTGGTGCAACTGGTGGTGGTTCTGATAGATTAAACATTTGTTGCATAAGTTAATTTAGCTGGGTAATTTGTGAATAGATTCATAGAACCCTTTCCAATAGATGGACCATCCGTTGTATCTTTCCACTATGTTTTTCTTCTTTACAATAAATAACCTATTTAAAAATCATCTTCTTATATCACAGTATGTTGATGAAATTCTCTACCTCATGAGGGGCGGGCAATTAGCGTACCCGGATGCTTATGATATTGCTGATAGGATAATGGACCTCAACTTCAATAATAATTTCAAGAATAGGTACAATAAGCTCAGTAGGCAAGTTGACACTCTCGGTGTCCATGGATTTAATTGGTTAGTTTCTACATATAAATGGGATAAAGATATGATTAACAATTTTAGAGAGAAGAGGCCATATCCACACGGCAAGAGATGGATCAAGGCAAAGAGAATTTTTACAATCATGAATGTGGAAGTCAAATATTTTCCCACTGTTGAGATACTTCTCAAGGAGGGAAAGATTAAGGTTTATGACTACAACTTACCTATCTTCGACGACTGCGATTATGAAGTTGTTTCCCAACTTGTTGAGGCAAAGTAAACTGATGGATCATTTGCCAGCAAAGGTATTGATAAAGAAAGCATGGAATTTTGAAGATCGAAACAAGGACATGGACCTTTAAAAAAATAAAACCCATGCCGCGTGCGGGTCGTACGCGCTTGCATATATCGAATGTTTGCTGATTAGCACAGAAATGGCCAGTCTGTGTGATACCGTTATGAAAAAGATGCAAGAGGTCTGGGCTTATGGGTTACTAACTAGATGCTTGGAGCCTGTGTATAAATAAGATGTATAAAGACAAAAACCATAACAATTTTTTATTTCAAGCCACTTCACTTTACATGTAGTGGCAATTTTTAATGATTGACGAAAGTTGAATTTTTTTTAATGCAATAGATTATATATCTATTATGACAGATACTATATTTTTTGTGACAGATTGATTATCTGTTGCAATGAATTGGTCATCTGTTGCATTATGCATATGTTTCTTAGTCTATCTATCGCAATAGATATACAATCTGTTGCAACATATAGCCTATCTCTTGCAACTGATAGGTAATCTATTGGAATAAATCAAAATAGTAGAAAAATCTATTTGATAATTTCCAACAGATATGTCATCTGTTGCAACAGATGTATTATCTGTTGCAATATTTAAATCTAGTATTCCATTTCAATTAATAATTTCAAAACTAAGGATTAAATTATATTCATAGGCAATATAAAATAAATTGAAGCCTTATAAAATTACATGAAATAACTCAACAAATAAATAAAATGTAAAAAAATTATTATGGGTACAAATGATATACTCTACAAACAAATCAACAATTTAACCTTTGGTGCCAACAATTTCCAAGGAGAGCTTATTACTTTGATAGACTCAAGCTATAAATATATACTCAATATGGACAAGTTGTTCTTCATCCGGTGCTATGGAATTCGGCCTTGATCGTCGTGGATCTTTAATATCGCCTGAGTACGGTTTTTGTGCTTTCGCTTCTCCATATTTCCATAAAAGAGTAACATATCTTTTGCGGAGTAATACAGTATCAAGTCCATCATTAGGTACTTGTAATTCATCTCTCAAATACTTGGTAAAAGTGGTAATAAAAAGACTGTAATCCCTGCATTTTAAAAAAATGGATAATCCATATCTTGCAATTCATGTAAGCATTGTGAATTTTATGAAATAAAACTAAATCATGATACTTACAGGCTACCAATGGGTTGTTGAACAATTCCTTCAACATATTCTACATAAAATATATTACCTATTTTATCCTGGTATTCTTCAATCATCGACTAATCAGTATGAATATTTTGGTGTAAAAAGCCACTCATATCAAGGTAAGTACGCAATATTTTGGCCAGCTTTTGTATCTTAGACGATGGCTTGGAACGTCTCTTTCATGAAATCGATAGCCAACACCCAGTGAAATTCATCACCACAATTGATTGGGATGTACACTTCATCGACCAAATGCCAAGGTAAGCCAGCTGGAATGCTAAAACCTTTGATAATGTTGATTAAGCATTCCTCATTTTGGGAAAATTTTGATTGTTGACAAAACCTATCGTAGGCATTATTGATGTAAACTTTGTACAAAAAATTGTTTGTCGTGTATCTGTATTTTTCTTGTGTTTTCAACTTGGCCTTCTTTCGAAGGTAGTAAGAAATGACATCGTTGTGTTGCACATATTATCAAACATTTTAGATTATGTGACAACAAAATTAATACACAGATGCAATTAAATAAAGTATTAATTAATAGTAATATGTATGGCATTTAAACCTCATCATTCCAGTAAGTTTGGGGCTGTGACATCAAATAGAACCAATCCTTCATTCCGGAGTGCAACCACAAAGTCAAACATATCAAAATCAAGACTCGATTCATCCACTTTGTAGTGTTTATCATTTTATTTTTTATATGATTTATATGTGTTAATTTCATATTTTTACAACAAAAATTGTATAAATCTATATCTTTAAAAATGATTTATATACCTGCCGGCATTATGCTTTAACAGCCCATCAACAATCTATTTTAAATAGTCGTTGATCAACTTTGTTAGTTTATTTAGAGCCTCATTGAGATGTTGAAACCTTCAAATGAGTAATTCTTTCGTTCTCCCAAACTGACAGGCTCCACTTTTTCTTCTTCCATAAAAGCAGTTGATAGATTATTAACTGTGATATTATGTTGTTCAGCATTAGCTTTTACTGTGACATCCATATGGAAAGCCAGAATTATCAGTTCTAATCACAGACATACAACATATTATCTATCTATTACATTAGATAGATCATCTGTTAGGACAAATTCGAGTAGGTAAAACAAAGTTGTATGATAAATTCTAATAGATGACCCATGTGTTGCAATATATGACTCATCTGGTGGTACAAATTAAAATAGTATAAATACTTGTTTGATTTTCTGAAATAGATGAACATATGTTGCAATAGATAACGAATCTGATGCAATAGTTTAGACGATAGTTGCAATAGATGTAGATATCTGTTTGATAATTTTCAGCAGACGTATCATCTTTTGAAACATATATGTGTCTGTTTATCTGTTGGAATAGATGATATGCACTCACCTTCTTTAGCTCATACTGCTCTTCTATGGCCTTTGTACATTGATCAAAGGTGTAAGACAAATATAGAGGAATTGTAATTTTGCTTTTGTCGATGCTTGATGATGCCTTTGAAATTTCTTTTCTTCTACTCTTAGCCACCTTGATGTCTAGTATATTGTATGAATATGAAATCCTCTTTGATGGAATGACACCCCTCTTAGATCTCATTTCCTTTACAAAAGTAGTTACTGCATTAATAGCATTAATCACTCCATAATGTTTCGCCTTGCAGTCTTATAACGCCCCGAGACTACCCCCTAGACGTCACATGGTGCTTAGGACCACAAGTGATCCTAAGCTAACCCTTGTACTGGCATATTACTTGAGCTACTAACTAAATATATAAAACTGGAAGTAACACGTGGAAGAAATGTCTTTAGTTGAACATCTTCAAAACAAAATTATTAAAACAATTACAACTCTGGTTATACAAAATAAAACTGAAATCAAATACATCAACTCTACTAATTGTCTATGAAGCCTCTACTAGTATTAACTATAGGTAGCCGGGACATGACCCCCATCTATCCCGAATCAATATGATAATAAATAAAATAAGATGCTACTCGAACTATGATTGACTCAAGCCCTCGAATAAAAAGAACCCATCACTTGCGGACTGAAAGTTGCAAACTATCTGATATTGATGTGCATGCTACAACTTGTACCTACATTATGAGACAATGTAGCACATAGATATATATGTATATTAGTACTTATGGAATGTACTAAGTATGTGGGGGTGAATTCATAAGTAAAAACAATAACTTAATGTACATATATACCTTTAAACAATGCATGCTAAGTGTAAATGACTCACCTGGGGCTTGAATAAAACTAAAACTGTAAACTCATTAACATGAGTAATAAATCATAAAGAAAATCTTTGTGAGCCATAACACTTCATTTCTAAAAGCTTTACTTTTATTTTTCTTTAGGGAGGTTCTTCTAACCGACATACCATGTGAGATATCATGGAGTCCAGCATCTTACCCAAGGTGGGGAGAGCTCACGCTGGGTAAAGTTGTCCTACCCTTGCCATCGGAATAGGACCTTAACTTAAGTGATCACTATACTTAACTCATATTAGAACTTTAAACCAACGGTGGCTCATAGTTCTAGGACATGAGACCTTGAACTCATACTAACTCGGTGCTAAATACTACTCCCTTACTTTTATGCTCAGACCTTAAGAAATCCACCTTAAAATAGCATAAGGGTGTATAATAAAAACCAGTTATGCTTCTCTTTGCTTTAAATCATAAATTGTATGAAAAATGTGGATTCCTTATCGTAGCTTAGGATCAAAAAATCAATTCTTGCTTAAAATCTTGATATGAGCTTATCAAAAAACACTTAAAAGCATAATCTTCTTAAAATATCAATACTTAACTTAGGGCTTAAAACCCATGCTTAAACTCATTTCAATTCATAATAAAACTTTATGCTCAATAACAATCTTGAAATACTTCAACAATATCATGTCAAGATAGTGAAATCTCATTCATAATATAAATAATGTAATTAAAACATAAACATAAGCACTGCTTGATATACATAAAGTTTTACATCTCATAAAAATCACATGCTTCAAGAATATAGAAACTTGGGTATGAACCCTAATTCAAAACAAGTGAATTAAATCTTAAAATCGTGCAATTTGGGCACAACAATGAAAGAAAGCCCATGTTCATAACCTCACATACCTTAATAGGCTTGATTTGATGGAGAAAACTTGACCTTGAAAGCCTTGGAGATGATCTTGAAAGCTTTTCTTGGAATCCTTTGACTAGAGAACTTAAATTCTTATTTTTCTTGAAGAGAATATAACTTGAAGTTGAAGTTTTTAGGAGGAGGTTAGGGTTTGTTCTTGGAGAGGAAGGCTTTCCTGGAGAAAAGTTAAGAATAATGGAGAAAATAATGCTCCTTGGGGGATTAAATTATGTATTATGGACGAATTTGGGTAGGGAAAATGACCCATTTGCCCTTAAAATGCGTAACCAGGAACTAGAAAAATAGGGGAGCGCGATGGAGCAGGCGTCGCGAGCTCTGGTGCGGTGCACTAGAGAGGGCGTCGCGAGCTCCACCGTAGTGCACTACCATGGGCGCCACAGGCTAATCGCCTGCAGCTACTATTTTGGAAGTCCAAACATGCCCTTACACTCATTCGATAATTCTGAAACTCACCCGAGATGTAATAGTGACCACCTCGATCATGAATCAACTTTAAAATTGATATTCTAAGGTCGGAAAGGTCAAAAATAAAATCATCAAAGTTTAAGGGGCTTTAGAAATGACTAAGTCCTAACACTTAGCGAAATTTTCTAAGTCTTGGACCCCTTAACATGCGATAGTGAGCTGAATTGAATTAGGATCTTACAGGGTCTTACAAGTCTTGACATTTACATGCCGAACATTTGCTAGAGGTGGCAAAATTTGTATAACTAGTACGATCATAATCATAATGGTTTGTTGTTTCAAAAACTGTAAGAGAAACATCATTAGCCCCAACAGCAGCACCACTACCACTACCATCATCATCAACAACAAGCCTACCCTCCAAAATTATTTTTTTTGTGATGGTTGTTGCTCCAAACAATTCTTTATTTATCCTATCAATGACCTTAGGGTCCGATAAAGTTTGCACAGATCGTAAAGTAAGGAAAAATGGCATCTTCAACTCTCGATTGGTCAAAACAAGCCAAAGATGGACAATCTAAAATAAATCAGTACATATATTAGAATGATGATGAAATCATTTTAAAAAATCATTAATTAAAACAAAAACTTAATTAGAATTAGATTTACTGCTTCCTTCGAGGGGTTAAAGAGATCAAGATATTTTGCATTTTTATCAGTTTTGGTCGACAACCATCTTAAAATTCTTGGACAAGAAACTCCTTCCTTGTTGTCTCAAATAAGGAATGGTTTCAAATGCCCAAGCCTATAAAATAATGCCAATAAACCAAAAGCATTATTGAATAAAAAAAATGAATCATGTCATAATAAAATAAATATTTATCATGAAAGCCTATGAAAAGCCATATAAGTTGACTATCTTTGGCGTTAACGGAGTCAAAAAATATTTGAAAGTCATTTTGAAGCTTTCATAACCCCAAGGATAGCTATTAAATGCCTCAGGATCCTCGGAGAGCTTTATCAAACCAAGTGGTTTGTTGTTGTTAAAGTCTCTCGCCCAAAGAATTTATGTACAACCAAACCAAGCATAATAATTGCTTGCTCTTCTTTGAAAGTCTTTTATCTTTCAACACTTCTATCAAATTTATGTTTTTGAAGCTTGGACCAATAAGGGACACCAGGTCCTCACGATCACTCGACTTGTTTTTGCTTTTTTGGGGTGTGCGGGATGCTTTTTTTTGGTTAGAATAGGTATAAATTGAGAAGGAGAAAGAGGATAATATTTTAATCCAGTAACTATAGCAAACTCCCACCAACCAAAACGAATAGACATGCCACAGTAATTTATTCACACCTCATCCATCTTATCTTTATTTCCATACATAAACATACACTTGAGAAGATCATATACCATTTTCATTTGGAAGCGAGTATTGTTGTGTTTTGACAAATCAAGATATTTCCCGAAGTAGTTGTCCTTGAAATAAGCTTCCAAATTTTGTTCTTGAAGTATTTTTCTAAAGGCGTCAAAAGATTTTCAAATGGCTGACTTAACCACAAATTCACCCATTAAATCTGTGGCACCATCGCGCTGCATTCTCACAGAATAACTATCAATACTGGAGGTTTAGACCAAATCTTCAGTGGAAGGACTATTAGCATTTGGATCATCTCTTTTGAAACATTTCTCTTCCCTATGTTCATTATCTTCTGCTTCTGATTGAGATAAAACTTGTAAAACAAGCTCATAAAGTGGTGGATGTAGCCTAACTGCTTCACTTATTCCTTTACTTGGACTTGATTCGGTTTTTTTTCTTTTGGGAGTCATATAATCTAAAAATAACAGGAACATAAAATAGATTATAATTGATTAATGCATCATTAAAAAGGGATAACAGTATACCTAACATATGCAACAGTAAAATAACAGTTCCAATATATCACACATCTGTTGCACCAGGTAGGTTATCTGTTGCAACATATAACTAACCTATTGCAACGGATAAGTAATTTATTACAATAATAAAAATAGATCACTTATCTGTTGGAACAGATGAATGGTTTGTTGCACTAGGTATGTTACCTGTTTCAACATATAACCAACTTGTTGCAACGGATGAGTAATCCATTGGAAACAATTAAAAAAGATCACTCATTTGTTGAAATAGATTACTCCACCATTGCACCAGGTAGGTTATTTGTTGCAACATATAACTAACCTGTTGCAACGGATGAGTAATCTATTGAAAATGGTAAACACAGATCACTCATCTCTTGCACTAGGTAGGTTATATGTTGCAACATATAACCAACCAGTTGCAATGGATGAGAAATCTATTGGAAACAATAAAAACAAATTACTCATCTGTTGAAGCAGATCACTCATTTGTTGCCAAATGAGTTATCTGTTGGAACTGTTATCAACTGTCAATATTGTTTAGGTTTCATCTAAATAGAAGAGTCGTCTTTTGCAGCAGATGAATAATTTGTTAGATTGTTCATCTGTTGTATCAAATTTTTACTGTTACATCAAATTTTCATCTGTTGTATCAGATATTCATCTATTGCATCAGATGGTTCATCTGTTGCATTAGATGGTTCATCGTTGCATCACATGGGTTATCTATTTCAATAGATAGTTCATCTGTTGCATTAGATAATTTATCTATTGCAGAAAAAAATAGTACCAGGATTTTGTTCAATAAAACAACAGCATTATCATCGTTTAATATCAAATACACCATTTTTACCAAGAAAAAACACCAAATCAATCCAGAGACACCAATACAACACATATACTAAGAACATCAACAGCGACCAAAAATCACCAACATTGTTATTTTGCGTTTGTACAAACACAAACAATAAAAATTAAACTTTAAAAAATTCAACAGACACTGACAAATCGAATCAACTGTTCGACAACAAGAACTACAATAACAACAAAAAATTATATTTCATACTGGAAAGATAGTAGAGAAGAAATACCAGAAATTAGGGTTTTCTTCAGTCCACATTTCAAATTTAAGTAAGAAATATTGAAATTGTTAACCAATACTGAAAGAGAAGTTGGTTCAAGTTCCTCTTTTTCTTCATAACTAAAAAGACATAATTTTTTACCTATGAATAAAGAAATAGGATGACGAAGAACTCGAAGTTATTGTCGCCGGAGAACGCTGTTATCACGTTGATTGACGGTTGAAAGTCGAAAAGGAATTCGCCCAACTATTTTTCGCCGGAGGTTGAAGTCACCGGAGAACTATTGGTTAGGAGAGAGAGAGAGAGAGAGACAGAGGAGAGAGATGGTTCATTTGGAGAGGAGAGGGGTGTGGATTGATTTGTATTTTTGAAAAGATTAGAAAGTTTTGAAAATATTAATCAAGTCCACAATTAACTTAATCAAGTTTCCTAATTATGTTTGACCCTTTAAGTTAGTCAATGTCACCAATCCTTCAGTCAGGATTTAAATGATACCTTTCCTCCAATTTTCTCTAGAAACGTTTCATATAATTTTTTATCTCTGAATTTTAATTTTAAAATATTGAATTAATTTAATCTAATTTAACTTAAAAAATTAATTAAATTGACTCCATAAAAGCAAAAAGTAACGACCTTTTGGAATGGGGAAAGTATGAAATAAGTATTCATCAGTCACAAGATTTAATGGTTAATTGAATTCTCTAAAGGGAAATCATTAAAGTGAGCAATATATTTATGATAAAATCTTTTCTTATTAGTTATTTTCCTAAAAGAAAATGGTTTTGTTTTTATTTTTGGTGCGTCACAATTTCCCAAGAAAGGGTGGTTGACTTAAAAAAAGATTTTTTTTTTTTAATTTTTGAGTACGTGATGTTTTTAAAAATAAAGAAAACAATTAAAACTTTGTCTAAAATATATGAAAACAACTAAAACGTTGCCTAAAATATATAAAAATCCTATTGAAAACTAGGCTTAATCTAACATACTCCTAATTGTACTTGACCTTTGCTTCTTTTTGTTTTCTTTTGGTATTTAAATTATACTCAAAGATGGAACAAATAACAATTTAGAAAAGGATCAAGCCATTTAATTCTATAAATTGTTCTATTATTTCATGTTTATCATCAACTTTTTTACGATATTTGCAAATTTTTATTTAATTTATGTTTATATATATTTTGGTGTGTTGATGGCACAAATATTCTTATTGCTACTATATCGATGTGGCCTATAATAGTTTTATCAATTTTAGGTTTGTGTTCTAGATGAGTGTTCGGACGGATTTTGAAATTTTTTTGTATGAATGTTAGTTTTAATCGTATTGTTCTAATATCTCAATTATCATATTTTTTTTGTTGTAGTTTCTGTTTAATGACAAGTAATATTTTTTTCATTAGTTTAAAAATTCTGAATCAACTAAATTTGATTATAAGAAGATTTAAAAAATTTAGAAATAAATATAAACACGTTAGATAAGAAAAATTTAATAAGTATCAAATTTTAAAAAGTTTTACGTAATAAGAATGTAATCAATAATTTTGTAAAAGTTTGATTTTAAAAATGAGAAAAGATTTTAAATATAGGAAAAAATAATTGTACCACAAATATGATTCAAATTGATGTGTCTCTCCACTGCATGGCAAACGCAAAAGTGATGATCCATCAATCACTTAAAACTTATGGTAAAATATATATGTGTTTACACTAACATATATGTTTATGTTTATTTTATTATATTAAAGTGTGAAGGATCTCTAAAAAGTGATTTGAATTTTTTATACTTCATTAAAAATCTATCAATCACTTAAAACTTATGGTAAAATATATATGTGTTTACACTAAAATATATGTTTATGTTTACTTTATTATATTAAAGTGTGAAGGATCTCTGAAAAGTGATTTGAATTTTTTATACTTCATTAAAAATCTACGTAATAGATGAAATTATTTAACTTTAAATAATCGAACGTTACCCGTGCGAGACACGTGTAGTTAAACTAGTAATATATTAAAAGAGTGAAAGGCTTCAGAAATATTGTTTGAACTTTTTAGGAAAAATTATAGAAAATAGTATACTTAAGATTATAATTACAATAAATTGCAACTAGGGGTGTGCATCGGTCGGTTCAGTTCGGTTATACGTTTTATTGGTTCGGTTATTGATTTTTGATTTTTAAATACGTAAAATCAATAACCAACTAATAAGATATTTTCTTATGGGGTTCGGTTTATCGATTTTTGATCCTTAACAGTTTGATTTTTGGTTTAACCAATATATAAGAAGATACTCATAAAATAGAAATAGTAACAACTAAAATAAAAAAAAATGTTAGTTACCGCCAAAATTCTACACAATGCATTTTAGTTTTCAAGAATCTTCAAACTTGAACTGAATGTTAGTTGGAAAAAAAACTGAATCCTAATTGTTGGAAGCTGCTAAATGCTTCAAGCTTTTCAAAACGACAATACCCGAGCTTTATATTGTGCCTTTGTTGCCCTGAATAGGTTAATACTTTGTGAATCACTGGATTGTGAATTAATTTATCGGTTAAAACTCAATAAGCTAAAATCGAAACCGAACTGTTTACCCAATATTTTTTTTTATAAAATCAATAAAAAATCATTATCCAATAACATTTTTATCGGTTCGGTTTATCGGTCAGTTTGGTTTCTGTACACCCCTAATAGCAACACTTTTGTAAAATTACAGTTTATAGCAAAAGTAATATTATTTTACTCATTAATTAGGTAAGTGCATGTTTTACTCGCACTTCTTTATATTTTCCTTTTTTCACTCCACTATTTCAACTCCCGCAAATATAGTCATATCTTTTACCCTTTTTTATCATTTTATTTTTTATTTTTATTGTTTTGTTTCCACTTTATTTTATCTCTTCTATTTCTCTTCTTCTTTTTCCTTGTTCCCTTTTTTTTATTATTTTTTTTATTTTTTCATATTTGAAGAAAATTATCTCCATGATCTTCAAGATTTCAAAATAAAACATCATTGCTGACTTTCACTCTCTTGTATCTCTGCCTTTTTTAATTTTTTTTTCATCTTATTTTTTAACATTTTATTTTTTTTATTTTGATTTCTTTTTTTTTTTCCTTTTTTCTTTTCACTTGCTTTTCTCTCTTTTATTTGTCTTTTTTTTTTTTTCCTTTTTTGTTTTTGTTTTTTTTCCTTTCTCATATCTTTTTTTTCTTTTTCTATTTTCGTTGGCTTCTTCATCTTTTTTTATTTTATTTA
>NC_061119.1:36368359-36369077 GCF_002878395.1 Capsicum annuum | reverse complement strand
TCTTTTATATATATATATATATATATATATATATATATATATATATATATATTTACTCTTCCATCTCTTACTTTTACTTTTGAAAAGACAAATATATATATAACACACACATGCTCAAAAAACATACAAAATACATAGTCATACAGATTTGGATATGTATTTACAGTACCAAACATACATATGTATTTACAAAATATATATCATATTCATATTAAACAGTAACTAACATAACTATACTATATATCTTCATATGTATTTGCAAAATACAAAGGTGATTCATATAAAATAAGAATATACATATGGATCAGGTATGTATTCTGTAAATACATATGCAGAACTATATGTATTTTATATGGTGTTGAATTTGTCTTTGAACTTTACATACTATGTCATTTTAGAGGGTAACATATGTACTTATGTGTTTTCTTTTACTGTTTTAAGATATGTATATGTAATTTTTTATTACCTATAGGTATATGTATATAATTGTCATTTTTGTTATAGAGATTTTGTGTCCTATATGTTTATATATACATGTGAGTCAGATATGTATTTCTGTAAATACATATGCAAATATATGTGTATGGTTTTTACCGTAAATACATATGCAGATCTGTATGTCTATTTATTTTGTATATCTTTTGAATCTCTCTCTCTCTCTCTCTCTCTCTCTCTCTCTCTATATATATATATATATATATATATATATACACACACA
>NC_061119.1:36356631-36368259 GCF_002878395.1 Capsicum annuum | reverse complement strand
GACCCCCTTTATTCATTAAATCAATGCATAGAAAATAAGGACTTCATAATCTATGTTCATTCTTTAACCATTTATGCAATGCAATAACATAGGTGAGTAAGCCAAACCAAGTGACAGTTTTACAATTCAAATCCATTTACACAAGTGGGTTGAGGGAACATAATTATCCAAAATCAATTTCAATTTCAAAGCATCAATTTAGGGGAAACCATAACCCCTTAGTTTATCCACCATACCCATGCACCCCACTTGTTTAAAACCATTAATAAAGTATAAATAATGCATAATGAATCATGGGAAAACAATTTTAGAATCAACCACATCAAAGCCCCCAACCAGAACAAAACCCACATTCTAAAACCATCTAATTATACCAATTACATTCATGTTTTTCATAAAGTAATAATTGGGAAAGAGTTACATGCCTAAAATACGAAGATTTATGGACAGAATTCAACCCTTGAGCCCTTGGATGACATAATTCTTGGAAACCCTAAGTATCTTAACCTTTGGAATTTTTGATAGTTTGAGAGAGTGCTTTGAGTGCTAAAGTATTTACTTATCGCTAAAGTGACCTCAACTTAAAAGCTGAAAAATTATTGCTAGTCATTATGATTCTCATGATGACTCACTGAGACATCTTGCGACTCATTACCTTGAGTCATAGTCAAGACAGTATCATGGGGTACACATGTTTTTGACCATACAAATCATATCATACCACTCGTATCGTGGCCCCATAACTCGTAGGGTCCAAGTTATATCAAAGACAGAACCATTTGGGCTTCATACTGGTCATCTTATGATTTGTACTATGTGACTCGTATCGAGTCTTTACAACTCATTTAAAGCTATTGTTAATCAGGACATGAAACATAGCCACACACACTAGTCAGGATATAATTAGGGTACTAAGACTCGCAAAGACTCCCTATGTCTCATAATGGGAGTCGTAGTCTAGGCAGTGAGGATATAATTTCAAAAATTTTAAAGGACCGAGAATTAGGGTGTTACAGTAGCTTATCTTAGTAGAGGATTTCAGACAGAGTGTATATATTCTATTTTATGTTATGTTAAGTGATTTCCATTTTGGTTTTTAGCATTGACATTTAGTTTTGATTATTCACATATCATTGAACCTTAGCTTTCGCACATTATTATTCAATTTCATAAAGTAATGTTAGTTCCATGCCAGATCATGGTTTAGCTTGGGGTCATATGGGACTCTAAGCACCTTGTTATGACTAAGGGATAGTCTTGATTCGTGGAAGAAAGTTCTTAGTAAAGTTTGGCACCATGTTTGACATAATTACAACCGTTCATTTGCAAACTAATGGGTAGTCAAAATAAATGGTCCTGTTACTTAGGGATATGTCCTGAGCTTGTGCAATGGATTTTGATGGTCATTAGGACCAATTATTCCCTTTGTGTGAATTTTCATAAAACAACTACCACTAATTCATTGACATGGATCCTTTTGAAGCTCAATATAGAACAAGATTTTGATCACTAATTAGGTTTTTTAATTTCTTTAAGGCGAGACCTTTGAGCACTAATATGTTAAATCGTCAATAAAGAAAGCGAGGTTCAACTAAAAGAAATTGGCAGTAACGCATAATCGATAGAAAGAGTATGCAGACAACAAGGTAAGAGATATGCAATTTGAGAAGAGTGAGAATATTTTGCTGAAAGTGTTACCCTTGAAGGGTGTGATGCAATTTTGAAAGAAAGGTAAGTTGAGTTTAAGGTACATTGAACCCTTTGAGCTATTGAATGAATTAGGGTCAGTGTTTTGTATATTGGCTCTACCTCATAGTTTGTCTAGAGTCCATCCAGTATTCTATGTATTGATACTGAAGAAGTATCATAGAGATAGAGATTACATCATTCGTTAGGATTCAAAGATTTTTGATAATGACCATTCTTATGAAGTAGAGCCAATATCTATTTTAGATATAGATATGATAAATCTAAGGACAAAGGTCATTCTATCCATAAAATTTTAGTGGATGAATCATCCTATTAAGGAAGTCACATAGGAGACTGAGGCATATATGCACAAATGCAATCCTCAGTTTTTCATTGAGTCAAGTATGTTTTTGCTTATTTTATTCATTATTCTATTTAGTTGTAATTTAGGTATGAATGAGAGGTAAATTGGTATCTAATATAATGACCCAAAATGTTGTTACACTGAAATAGAGGGTAAAACCTCAGCTTAGTTCATCCCTAAGCAAAAATTTTTAAATTCCAAACTAGCCTAGTTTTAGGTGTATTTTGGGTGTGATATGGTCTTGGAAAATGTGGTAGTTATTGGTGTGTGGATTGATGATGATAATTTTAGGAAGTCATAGAAACTTATAGTATTTCGGAAACCTGGGACACAATTCCCATTTTTCTTCTATGTATTCATTTTGTACAAATGTTGTCAAACTAAACATTTGTTTCAAAGTTGTTGGGGTCTCTTTATGTCCAACTACTCCAAAATGTTAAAACACCTTGTTCAAGAAATATCCATATAACATCCTATGTATTCCTTCAATCTGAAGAATTACCTTGTATATATGTTCCATTATTTGAGTAGGCAAACTTGTCAGCACAAACTTGCTCAAACATTCTATCAAAAATAGATCCGCTGCAGAGACTATAGTTCGTTTATCCAATCTTGGCAATATGACCTTGTTTATGAACTCAAATACCAATTGTAACTCACTTGTGATAAGCTTATTTCTCATACTAACTATTGATGTCCCTTCCACCTTAGAAACATCAATACCAGGCACATAAAAAATCTTTCCTAATGTCTTTTTATCTAATTTAATTTTCTTTTCGTGTACTTATGCAGTCAGACACAAACCATCATATGAAAATTCGATAGTGTGATAAAATTCTCTCACATTTGATAGCTTTCGAATTCTATATTTTAATAATGGCAAACTAACAAGTGGATCCTTGTAGGTTATTGAAGACTACTAATGAAGGAAGCCATCTCTAGGAATGGAAGGACATCCAATCATGAGAAGATCATGACACTCAAACAAGAATAGCTAGAAAATTAATCAAATATCTTAGAAATGGAAGGAGAATTACTATCCCAGAATCATAAGAGACTAGATCAATCAAAAATCAATCAGGATCTAAACACAAGGAAGAAGCCTACAACCGTTACATGGACATCAATCTCTACAAGACTGAAAGGAAAAATATATCACGGACATATCTGATAAGGACGTGATAAAAAGTCATATATAGACATATATGATATATAGATATCGAATGGCTATATTCCTCAATCATGGAATCAATTTAAATCCTTGATTGAGAAGAAATATCTTGAGTTTCCTTGTGAAGGATAGCAGCCGAAAACTATAAATGATAAAAGATTGAAGACAGACACGGGCTATGCAACTTCAAGGAGAAAATTCAAAGTGTCTCATTCTTATTCTTACAAGGATCTGTAACTTTTAGTTTACAATTGTTGTATAAACAGTAGGATTGAGTCAACTTTGTAATATTAACTAAAGCCGTGTCACAATATCTGAAGAGCAAAATAAGTTTTTCGAACTTTTTTCCTATCATTGTACTCATACCCAACATTCAATGATCAAAGAAAGCTTTGAAACCCAAGGGGACTAGAAGTAGACCCCATATTGGTTTTAAACTAAGATAAATCATTGGGTTATTACTTTATGTTCTATTATTTATGTGCTTAATTGTTTAAATCTAATCTATTTGTGAAGTGCACTCATCTGTAGTCAAGTCGACTATAAGGAATTAGTAGTTGACTCACAGAAGAAAATTTCAATTGGTATCAGAGAAAGGTATCGATAACTTACTTAATCATAAGTGAGCAAAGATCAAATGGTAAATGATCAGATACCTAGTGCTCTTCTCCAGAATGGTCACTGCTCCACAAGACCACCATACTTTAATAGGAAACATTACTCTTACTGGAAAAATAGGTTCAGAATATTAGTCCTATCAAATGAATTTCAACCCTGGGTTGTCATCAGGAAGGGTCCAAGGCCAATTTTGTTAATTAAGGAGAAGTCAAAGGACAAAGACAAGGAATCTAGCAGTATTATCTTAGAAGATCTTGAAAGTTTTGAGGTCACTAAATAACAACAAGAGGTAATTCAAACTAATGTACGTACTATAAATTTACTTTTGTGTGCAGTTAGCGGGAAAGAATATGATAAGATATCAACCTGTGAAATCACAAAAGAAATATGGGACAAACAAGAGGTAACTTATGAAGGAACCACCAAAGTCAAAAAGTCAAAAACTGCTACCTTGGTCAATAAATACGAGCTATTCAGAATAGAAGAAAATGAGAAAATTGAAACAATGTCTACCAGATTCAGTAAAATCATCTGTGAGCTGAAATTATTAAGGAAGATCTATCCACATAACCTGGAAGTCCAGAAGTAAGTTCGAAGTCTCCCAAAGACTTGGGAAACAAAGGCTGCAATTCTGGAAGATGAAGATCTTCACAACATAACATATGGCAAACTACGAAGTAACCTTTTTACATATTAAAAAATTATATCAATAGGTTTCCCAAGATTGAAAAGAAGAAACCAGTAGCCATCATGTAACACCCCGCATTTTTTTGGGCTAGAAATTGAAGCGTTGTTCCTACGTGTATTGACCCGAAATAGATGATTATTTGTTAATATATGTGTGGTGATAAATCCTATAGTGTGGGAATACCTTTGGATATGAATTGAGGTCACAAAAATCCCCTAACTCAAAGATGAGTTGAAAACAATTCCATCGAGTATGTTTTAGTGGACACTTTAATTTGGGTCAACTTTCTTCGAGAATAACTTCTGTTATATAATGAACTTGGTGGATTTATATATATCAAATAAAAGGTCTTTGAGTACTCTTTCCAATGCAATTGATTTCGTTGAAATCTAACATCGGAGTAAAAAGTCATACCCAATTTACTTCAGCATGTCAGTCTGTCAAACCAAGGGACTGCTGCGGCATTTTTGATTTCCTTAGGGGTATTTTGGTATTTTTCGTCATTTCAAACTTCTTCCACACGATTTAAATTATCCAAAACACTCTATAATCCATTTCTTTTATTAGTTTTAATCTCTCAATTCCTCTCATCTCTCAAGAGTAAAATGGAAACTAGGCTTTCTTTCAAGATCAAGAATCAATCTTGTAAGTCCAAGATTTCCAAAGAACAAATTAAGATTCGAGTTATACTCTTCAAACCTTGTAATCTAAGGTACGTGGGGTTTTTTCTAAATCTATATGGGCATGGTAAAGTCTTATTAATCATGTTAAAGGTTTAGAAATTATGAATTTACAAAAAAGGGATTTTGGATTTATAATTAGATTCATGCTTTTAAAGTTTTTGATGATATTAATTTGGTCTTGAGGCCTTTCCCTCAAATCTGATTTATAACCATGTTTAAGTAGATATATGTATCAGTTTGATGAGTTTGAATTATGAATTGAGAGCATGAACTATTTGAAATCCTCTCTTATTTACAAGTCTCTTAACTTCGTAAGCTATGATGTGTTCTAAATGTGATATTGGAAATATAATTTAATATAAAGCCTTGACTTTGTTTATGACTTGATTATGATTTTTGAATTGAAGATAGGGTTTTACATGTTGGTAAGTGCCGAATATATATATATATATATATATATATATATATTTGAAAAAAATTTCATGGGTTGTTGAAACTCATGACCACCACATGTTGTTGAAATGATTGAAAAGAATGACCTTTACGTAATTTGATAAATGTTTTGGAAGAATGAATATTTCAGAGATGTTTGAAGTATGGTGGTCTAACCTTTGTGTTTTGAAAGAGAAAACTGTAAAGGATATTTTATGGCTCAGAATTATGACTTGCAAGTCTTGGTATGACGATACAAAATCAGATAAAGTCATGATAAAACTCAGAACAGGGTACAGATTTCATTTTAGATTTTAGATTTTGAATTAAAAAAGATGTATGTTTAGAATGGGTTAAAAACTGGGCACTAAGAGAGTTAGGTGGTTATCCGAAGAAGGCACGAGTCATATAATTCATTGTCCAAAACCATAATTTACCGATACTGGTATATTATTATATGCTGGCCTAGTGCCCTGGGGCGTATCAGATTCAGATACTTCAACCCTTGCGGCAAACATGGGTTGGGGGCTTGGCCGTCGAGTTAATGACGGATCCCATATTTCCTATGGGAAACTTTTATATTTGTAGGGTGTACCACTTACCTCAGAAGTAAAAAAATAAAGAATGGTTTTACATCTACAGATTTGCATTGAATGACTATTTTAAGTTGCCATGTGTTTTAAATTATTTCTTGCTTAACATTTTTATGAAAGGCTCTCAACTATGTTGTATATAAAAGTACATTATTTTGGATTGCTCTGCGTACCAGTACATCTGTATTGACCCTCTCTCCATCTCAGGATTTGAGGCACAGTCTTGGGGTCCAGTTCAGCAATAGATTTGAGTGCATTGAAAGTTATAATTGGTGAGCCTCCCTTACTTCAGAAGGCATGTATTAGAACTTATTATTGTTATTTCATTTTGATTCATGGCCCAACTAGGGGCTTATCCCAGATTTTAGACAAATGTCATTTTCAGTTGTTAGAGATTTCATAGATTGATGTTAGACATTGTTTAGAATTTTATGTTATCCATTCTAGATTGTTCAATTGAATTATGATATTGACCATGATTACATATTTTTTTTGTATTTCTACAGTTCCTCGTTGTAAATAAATGGTGTATATGATTGCAAGTTAGAAGGGCTTTCGAGCCTTTATGGTTTGGGATCCCCGCCATGGCCAGGGCCTCAGTTCGAGTCATGACAAACTTGGTATCAGTGCATGGTTCTTGATCCCAGGGTGTTTGCAAAATTACTTTTGGTAGAGTCTTGTTTATGGGTGTGTAGCACGCTACACTGAGAAGTAAGAGGCTATAAGGCGTTTAGGAATATCTCTCTTTCTTCATGTTCTAGTTTGTGTTATGGAGTTAGAATGTTCCTCTTACATACTCTAATTCCTGCCATGGTGTCGGCCATACTAAAGAAAAGTTATCCTAATTCTTTCCTTACTCTGGTGTTCCCAGATAATGCTCTCAGATTTACTAGTAGAAACTTCAGAAGTCACACAAAAGGCTTGAGAGGAGCTCCCTAGTGTGTCTTAAGTCCCTCAAGTTTAAAGTTATGTCCTCATTCTTATGAGGCATTCAGTTAAAAAAGAGTAAGATGTGTATTCTTAAGTCATTGAATATTGTGTGTTAAGTTTCTCTCTTGCAATCTTGTTATCATTGTGTTGTTGAAACTAAAAGTCTAGTGAATCCGTATGGGGATCTTTCGATTTACTAGCATTGTTGCTTTGTTATTCATCTCATTTTCCTATTCAAAACACAAAATCAAAGTAGTGAAGCCGTGTGAGGCCTATTTTGATTCACTAGCAACTTGTTGTTCATGTGTTGGTTGGAAACTAAAGGTTTAGAGGTGTAGTGACAAGAAAAGTCGTAAGGCCAATTTATTGAATATATATAGCTTAATCTTTTTGAATATGATTGAGTTAGTAATGAACTGATATATCCTTGTTTTTTAGGTTAGTATAAGGTAGATAAGGAGTTATTGGTTAAGGCAAATTGTTTTTTTGCTTGAAGTATGCAAAAAAGAGTTGTTGATAGTGTTTGTTGTGCTAGAAAAGTATAGGTTATTAGTGAAAGTACTTAGTAGATGAATGTTATTAATTTAAGCTTCCTTGATGTTGTAAGAGGGATTTTATTTGAAACTTATAGAGCTATGAAAGAAGTTTAGGCGTATAGATAGGTAAATAGTAATAATGTGTAGAAGGAGGATGCATTAATGGATTGTAAATAAGATAGGCCATATGATCATGATCGATTATTATTTTTATGAGATTCTAGTGGGCTAGTGTTTCTCGATGTCTTATTCTATAGCTTCCCAGTAAGAATTGTATGTAAGGTGGGTTATTATATAAGATTAAGGTTGACCATGTCTATTATATGACTTTACCCCCTTGACCCTCTTTTCTTTAGTGGTTCCAAACCAGTACTTCATGTGAAAAAGTATGAAGTGGATCTTAAGCTAATATAGTGGTGTCATGGAGGGGATTGTGATTGTAGGTAGTAGTTAAAGGAAATGAGTATTTGAAGTTGATTTCTCAATTTGATGGACTGGTATATTATGTTGCGTGCTTTACTTTAATTGTGGTAGATGTTGATGCTTGATTATAGGCTTGAATTGTAGATGTAGAATATGATGGTAAGAATAGTATCTTATGATTAATGATGTATGTTTTATGGGAATGAATTAGTAGGCTTGATATGATTTGTAAAAGAGCCCAGGTTAATACTTGATAAAAAGTTTACGTGGTAATTGTGAGGTATATGTATATATGAGGTAATTGTGAGGTATATGTACATATGAGGACTAGTGTTAAAATGATGATTTTTGGGTGAGTCATTAAGTGGATAATGGCGTAAGTATATAAGCATAAGTTGCACCCCCCGGTAGTATGGCATTACTCGTTAGGTAAGATTTTATGATATGAGTTATACGATTAACGGTCTAATGTTAAAAAGTTAGTAGTGGAGAGTGGATTTATATGTGATAAGGAGTGAGGTTGTATATGCTCTTGGGATTGGGAGTTGTGAGTTGATGATGATAGAGAATGGTGGAAAGCAATGCCCTCAGAGTATACTTAAAAAGGGAAAGTATAGCATTTATGTGTATAAATATTTTGCGTACCTAGCTTGTATTCTCGAAAATTATGGTATGGAGAATTTTGGGGAGTTATGGTATAGCGTTATTTAGAGTTGAATTGAGAAGTATGCAACTTTGGTATAGTTTTACAAAGTTTGTTAATTTGTAAGTTACGTGATTAGAGGTATAATGCTAGTATTCTAAGGAGTTGAGCGATTTGAAGCATAGACGCCCATGCCCATAATGATGTTAGTCATGAGTTACGGTTTTGGAGTTATAGGAAGTCATAATTAGTATCCCTGAGGGGGAAATGTCCCAGAGAGGATTTAGTGTCTTTATATTAAAAAATGAATGAGAAGAGTTGTATTCATGTATATGTCGATATCCCTTGGTGATAGGGCGTGTGAAAGCGTACACTCATGGGAGTGGGGGTTGTAGAGTGATGGCTATAGTTAAAGTTAAGAGTAACATTTATCGAAAACCAAGGCCTTTGGGGTATATATCATTAGGGAGGGTTAGAGTTTAAGTATATGGTGATATCTCTTTTATGTTAAGAGTTGTGACTTTGATCTAAGGGGGAGATGGTGATTTAAGGTAGTTTTCCAAGTTTTCTCATTCTGGCAAGTTAATGAAGAGTCATGATGAACCTACTCCTATTCAATAATATTCCCCCTACTTCAGTTTAGGAGTTCATTCTACCAAGGTCTTATGAATTCAAGTCCTGTCGATGTCTAAGGTTTGAGTTCTCTATGTATGTCATGCCTTAACCCGACATCTAAACAAGAAGCAATAATGTTCCTCAGTGACCCAATACGTATCAAAGCCATATGTTATGTTGCTCATGATCCAAACCTATGTCTCACAATGTGCTTGGTCATAAGGAAATATGTTCCTGTATGTCACTGAATCATTTTATGTTGGAATTAGCCAAAGCGGTAAAGTTGTACAAACTTATTACTATTTCAGATCTAAAAATGAGAAGTAATAGCTTAAAGTATTCACCTTTTTCTCAATCATTGTCTTTATGAATTTGACCCTTATGTTATACAAATCATGAGATTTGTGCACCTAAGTTTCTCACTGTAGTCTATCCTAAGAAATCATGTTGTGTTGTGGTTGTGCTGAATGACCCTATGCTTAGGATTCAGACACCTGATATCTGAAGCACCTTGTCTCTCTTCTATTGTATCTTCACTTCATGTCCCTTCTTGAGAAGTATTATAAGTATAAGCTATGAATTGATAAATGTTACTTCCATTCATGACGTTTATGTTTGGGTCCCTCAATGACCCTCCGTATGGTAGTATGATGGCGGTTGTGGAAGTGTGGTGATGTGTTATGTAGAGGAGTAGATGTTCTTTAAAAAAAATTGGTGTGAATTCTCGAGATAAGGTTATAGGTGAAAGGGGAAAAGAAGGAGATGCACTTTTGTTACGTGGAAAAAGTCAGGAAGGAGAATATGGCAAAAATTTTTGTGAATGTGATTGAATTTGCTGATCTTAGTGGGGGGGAAATCCATGAAGTGGGCATAGTAATGAAGGATTGAATGTTGAGATTGATGAAAACTCAACCCATATACTATACGATTAGTATTCCTTAAATTAAAACCCGAGGGTGTTTGATGATAGTGATAAGGTAAGGTAATGTTCTTAATGGGATGTAAAGTACAAGATCATATAGCTTAAGTTAGCACTTTTTAACTCCAAGTTAGGCTTCAATATAGCAGTACTAAGTAGTGGGACTCAAATTCTTGTGGCTAGAAGTGTGGTTGGGGATTTGTAAGTTGAAAAGAGTGAAGTATGTAATTTATTGTTTGGGGCGTAGACAAATAGGGTCTACAAGTTCAAGTATTTTCATTGTATCTTGTAAGATAGAGAATGTTCATATTCTTATGCCCCATGAGAATCTTATCTCATGTATTGTACCAATCTTAATCATGGTCTATGATCATCAAATAAACCCCTACCATGTGTGGTGCTGATGATGATTCATAGAACTCATGTGCAAAATCATCCCTATGTAAAGTATCATTGCCTCATGTGTCATGCTTTCACATTTTGCTAGGGGTTATCATGAAGCTTGTTTGATTCCTTTGCATATTTTGTTGAGGAAAAATGTTCAATGTGAGACTGCGTTCTTTATTCAAGATTCTGAGAGCTTCAAAAGGTCCCTACCCATTATTCGGGGACGAATGATCCCAAAGGGGAGATAATGTAACACCCCATATTTTTTTCGGGCTAGAAATCGAAGCATCGTTCCTACGCGTATTGACTCAAACTAGATGATTGTTTGTTAATATATGTGTGGTGATAAATCCTATAATGTCGGAATACCTTTGGATATGAATTGAGGTCACAAAAATCTCCTAACTCAAAGACGAGTTGAAAATAATTCCATCGAGTACGTTTTAGTGGACACTTCAACTTAGATCAAATTTTGTTGAGCATAAATTCTGTTATATAATGAATTGGGTGGCCTTCTATATATCAAATGAAATTTATTTGAGTCCTCTTTCCAACAAAATTAATTTCTTTGAAATCCAACATTGGAGTAAAAAGGTATACCTAATTAAATTCAGCATGTCAGTCTGTCAAACCGAGGGACTGCTGCGGTGTTTTTGATTTCCTTAGGGGTATTTTGGTATTTTTCGTCATCCCAAACTTATTCCACATGATTTAAATCATCCAAAACACTCTATAATCCATTTCTTTTATCAGTTTTAATCTCTCAATTCCTTTCCTCTCTCAATAGTGAAATCCCAAATCCTTGCTGCCGCAGTATTGGCCACTGGGTTGGATGAAACAACAACTGTGCGTTCAATCTGGGCTACCATAGAATAAGCTAGGGTAGTGAAAGCTGCTCTAAAATCAGCGTGGGTGACATGTTTTTTTAGAGGATCTT
>NC_061119.1:36277050-36353631 GCF_002878395.1 Capsicum annuum | reverse complement strand
ATGGGCAAAATATATTGATATAGGCGCGTAATTTCGCCTATCATCAATCTTGCTGGACAAGTTGGGGTTCTGGCTGGTCTCCTGTTCCTCTTACCTTAGTCATCTTAGGAGGCATATTCTGTAAATCGAAGAGAAACTTAGATTAGACAGAGAGTTTAACTGGAGCTTATGCTGATTCGCACGATATGAATGCTGAAAGTAGGGAAAATTTTCCAAAAACACTTCGCAATATCCTATCCATAAGTCTGGAGCGCTACACAATACACAACCATGCATAAGACTCTACTAGATTTGGCTTCCAGACTTCCTAGGACTCTGTTTAACCTTAGGCTTTGATACCAAGTTTGTAATGCCTCGAGTCTGTACCACAGATGCTATACGGTGTCATAATCTCAAAGGATCTTGAACTAAGCCATGACTAGTACCTTCTACAATAACTGAATAGTAATACTGTAAATATATGGAAATTAGGTGGAAAACATGCCATAAGGTTTAAAATTGTAATAAAATGGAATATGGTATAACAAATACCAAATCGGATACATCTGTCTAAAAATACTCTAGTCTGAAAAAGCCTCAAAACTATCTGAAATGTGAAGTTGATGGGACAAGTCCCCAACTAACTCTGGCTACTGAAATAAACTGAAATTCTAAAATAATAATCATGTCCTCGAACTATGAGGACTCACCACTAACTCTGACTATTGAAAATCTATAACAGCTAGGGATGATCAGGAGCCCATGTGTCTGAACCTATGATATAAAATATCATAGCACAAAAGAAAGGTATGCGTCAGTACTTTGAATGTACTGGTATGTAAAGAGAGGTAGGCTTAAAAGTATGGGTTCATATGCATGAACAATACTGACCGAATAATACGAATGTAATTGAATGAGAGTACATGCATAAATATGTAAACTGTAATTGCAATTGTGATAATACTAGATACTATGTCTAAATACTAATTAACTGATATCTGAGTCTACTGATGCTGAATTAATGATAATTGAGTGACTGTATCTGACAGCCCTAAATATGGAATTGGAGTTCCATACTGAGCTGAGTGACTGTACTTGACAGTCCTAAATCTATAGAACTAAACTGAGTTCTATATTGAGATTGGAACAAAAATTAAGACTGTGGGAGGTAATCATCTAACTGACATATCCCTCTTTGAATTGATTAGGGTCCAACTTGTAACCCCAGCTAGAAGGGTGTCAGTACCATACCAAGGGTAAAGACAAGCTGAGTCACCCTCATCTGGTAGGTGCTCTGAATAAGAATGGTGGTACCCTCAACTGGCAGGTAGATTACCTCATCAACCCTCAACTGGCAGGTCGATGTCTCAAACTACGCTGGCTACGTACTTCTGGAACACAAGGACTGCTTCTAAGGATTACACCTTCTACTGGTAGGTGAGTCCCCATACTTGGGTTCACTCGATGCTGAATTCTACTCCTAAATGAATAGACATTGGACTAATTTCTAAACTATTCTATGTTGAACTGAACTATTACTGATCATACTATTTAGCTGAATTGAATTAAGTTCACTGAGTTCCTTGGACTGATGGAATACTACTGAATTCTGTTAACATACTAAGTACTACTGAGTTTCCCTGAGTTCTATATATGACTAAATTCTACGGATCATGACATGGCTGAATACTATTTTGTAATTGACACTGGCTCTAGGCATACAGCTAAATTATCGGGTATTAAATACCCCTAAGACTCAATAGAATGAAAAGCAAATCATTGTATGACTTTAGTAGCATAATGGTATTAGCTTACTAACAATACATTCAGTCAGGCATTTCTGTCAAACACTTGATATACATTGGGCTTGTGCAAGATTTAATTTTCATAATATCACGTTATGCTTGGGCTAGTCAATTTACATAGGCATTTTTAAAAACACTTGAGAAGTATGGGTATTTCACATATCAATACACATGTAGTACTATCATGAATTCTACATTCAACTTGCAACTCAATTATTCAACATGAAGTTCACAAAGTTCAATTCACAATTAACTAGTTTGCATGAAACTTGGGACAAATCATGGAGTTAGATCACCATAAACATCATAATCATGAATACATTCAAGATCCAACAAAAAATCCATGAAATCAATTAACTTCAATTTTAAAAGAGTTTCTTGGACTCCAAGGGTGGAAGGATACCCTTGGATGAACACTTCACATGCCTTAGTGCTTGAATTCTAAAAGATTGGTGTTGGCTTCTTCAGTTCTTGATTTGAAAATGATCCCCCTAGGGTTTCTGTTATTGAGAAATTTGAGAATAATGAATGAATTTAGCCTCTAAAGGGGCTTAATATTGCTTTTTTAGGGGCTGGTAAACGTGGGAAAAAGACCCTATTACCCCTGAGGACGCGACTTTTTAATGAGTGAAAAATGAACTATCGACGCGCAGACTGATATGACGCATCATTGGCATCGATGGAATGGCCAATGAGCCGTGTCGATTCTGCATCAGTTAACTAGAATTTTCCATTGGGAGCTAATGAAAATTATTGATCGACGCAATGGTTGATGCGCCGCACTGAGATCACATCGATACACTATTTTGGATTCCCAAAAATGTTTTAAATGAGGTTAAAAAAATCTAAAACTATTCCAAGAACACCTATTGACATTCCTGATCATGAATCAACCTAAAGATTGATATTTTAAGGTCATAGAGGTCTTGAAATAGAGTTGCCAACTTACGAAGGCCAAAATGACACTATGTTTGAATAGTTCACTAAAATTTTTTAAGTCTGGGACCCTTTAGCAAGCTTAAAAAAGACTGAGCTGAGCTTAGGATTTTTGCGGGGTCTTATTTATTGGAAAACCAAGGAGGCTAGAAGTAGGTACAATATTGGTGTTCTGAAACAAAATAAATCTTTGTGTTATTACTTTATGTTCTATTATTTACATGCGTAATTGTTTAAATATAACCTGTTGTGAAGTGCACTGATCTACAGACGAGTCGACTGTGAGGAGTAAGTAGTCGACTCATAGAAGAAAATTTCAATTTAGCCCCTCCTTGAATTTAAACCTTACCCTCAAAGACCATGGGAGTTGGTTTCTATAATAGGTGCAACCCATACAGATGTCTCACATACTCTACCATTTAAAGCTTCACATATATCTTGGGATCAAAATCGCTTCCTGATAGCACCTTCTATGTTTTTAGTATATTATTCCTTTTCTCTCTAGACACATCCTTCTTTTCTTCCTTTTTATGTCTTTTCTGTATCACTACTTGATTCTTTTTCAACAAATTTTCTCTTTTTGGGACCAGGTCCCTCAAAGACTTTCTTTTTTATCAGAACTATGTGTTTCTTTTTTATTCCACCAGGGATACAAAACTTTGAACTGGAGGACCTAGTCCTTCTAGTAACATGAACATTTTTTCTTATTTTCTTAGTTACTACAGCAACATTCGGATCAATATCCTCATCCTTTCTAATCTCTATAATTTCAACATTCTCTTTCTTCTCCACTAAAGAAGCTTTCTTAAGTCTTCTTCTCTTGGTGGTTGAAGACTTGTTTGTCTTTATTACATCCACCAATAGTTTTTTTTCAGATCCTCTAGTAGAATAAGATTTAGCAATTTTTACATCAGAGTCACTCACTTTCTCTTTTTCTTTACTTTCCCTCGATTTCTTCATGGACCACCTCAGAAGTTTCATCCTCATCCTCCTCATTAGAAGTAAAACAACTTCTTCATCCTTAGTTACTTCATCCTTTTATCCCACTATTTGCTCTTTTGAACTAACTAAGCTTTTCTTGGGATCATATGTGAGCAAAAGCAAATTTTTAGCTATCCAGTTTATGCTACTGAAAGGATCAGCTTTCTTTACATGAATTTCTTTATCACAAGGTTGAGTAAAGACAGGGTTTGAATTTAAGGGAGTAGGGGAACCAGGTACATAAATGTTTTTTAAAATTTCAGTACCTTATAATTCTTCAGAGGAAAGAGGGATTTGAGAAATAACAGAGGGTTTTGGTTCTTCTGAAGAAGGAGAAACTTTGGATTAAAGGACTTTTTATTCAATCAGTAAACCAAAACCTTAATTCAAAACCTCTATCATGGAAGACTCAGAAAGAATTTTTATGGTTGAGGAAGTTCATACGGGTATAAACTCAGTGGAGGGGTAGTGGATTTTTTGTAGAGGACTCAGTAGCCTGAGTTAATACTGGTTCTTGATGAGGACTTAAAGTGATTATTCTATGGTACTGGGTGTTAAAGAATCAATTTATTCGATTTGGGGATTTTCTTAAATTGGTTCATTTGGGGCATTTGGAACTTCAAGTGAAGGAATGGTAGGTATAACATTCTGTGATTCTTTAGGAAGATCAAAAGAGGACTCTTTCATAGAGGTTGAGGAAGATGGAATTTCCGCCATTTAGAATTTTTGAAAGAATAGGACCAGGTTAGTTTAGAGATAAGACTAATTTAGGAAGATGAGTTAAGTTAATTTGATGAAGAGTGAGAACAAAAAGATTTGATTTTGTAATAAATGAAGGTGATGTTTAGAATACATCATATTTTGAAGTCAATGTACAACATACGACTCATGTCTTTGAGTCGTATGAACATTATATGAGTTATATGTTCAACTCATACCCACGATAGTATATGGTGGGTGATATTATGTTTAAGGTATGACTTATATCTTGGAAGTCCTAAGGTGATAATATGTGTCATACATGGTAATTCGTAACCAAGTCAGTGTGAGGTGAGATAAGTTCTGTCCAGGTTACGAGGGGATGAGTGCTAGTCATATGCCTTATTATAAGTACTGAGATATTACTCGTATCCTAATCAGTGAAGTATCCAAGAATCAAGCCTGTTTTGATAAATATTTAAGTTACTTAGACAAATTGTAAGTACACAAATAGCTCCTAGCTCATGAGCAAGTCAAAACATCCACTAGTGGTTAAGTTCTTATGAAGAATATAGCTAAACTCATATTCAAATGAGTATAAATTCTGTTCTACTAAGAATTTCTGAGATCAAGACCCACCAATAGATAGACAATTGAATTATGTTTCCAATGATACCAATTTTTCCTTAATCCTATATTAGGGTGAAAAGTTATGGCCAAATTATAGAAGCACTATCAAAGTTTCTAGTAGGGTACGACTCCTGATGACTACCCATACCCAGAACATATGAGTCATCAGGAGGAGTTGCACCCACAATAGTAGGGGTCAAAATTTAGGTTCCTGGTGATGACTCAAGGTATGAACCATACCAAGAACATATGAGTCATACCCAAACACGTTGGAATGACTTCTAGAAGGCTTCTAAGGGTTTTTTGGTCTTTTCTCCCAACTCATGATATTTAACCCAAATAGGCATTACTTTTCCTCTCTTTTCTATCAATTAGACAACACAAAATCCTTACTTCCATTCTTAAGAGAAAGATTAGGGTTTCTTCTCAAGATCATCTCCCAAGTCTCAAAGGTCAAGTTTACTTCACCAAGCCAAGAACTTTAAGGTATGTGGGGTATTCATCAATGGGTTCATTTAACCCATTGAGCCCAAAAACACGCTCTTTGAGTAAAGTATGAACTCTTACTTTATTATGATGTCTTATATGTTCAAGATTAGTTTAATCTATGCTTTTCCTTAGTAATTGAATTTAATTCATCTCGTCATATGATCCCATGTAAATTATGTTATGTAATGCTTCAAATTTGAAGTTACTATGTATATTTAAATTGATTCCATGTTAACATATCCAATTCATGCATTAATCCAAGTGTGTATATTACCTTGCCATGGTTGACTCATTCCCATATTCCAATTCATAAAACTCATAAGTTTAATGAATGTATTATGTTTTGTTTCGTTGAACTATGATGTTGTATCACTGTCTTATCATAGATATCGAAGTTTGTAATTATTTGGTGCTAGTGGTTTATGAACACCCGATACCTATGTGTTTACTTACGTTTCAAACCTTACAAGTAATAAGTCAGTTAAACCATGAATCTTATCATGTACTCAGTTTCTATGATTATGTTGAGTATAATTAGTTGTTATGTTTAGTTGAACTTAAGTCAGTACCAGTGTCAATTTAGTTAGGTGCAATATTTATCACCAATGAACCCAGGAATGGGGGATCACCTGCCAGTAGAGGGTGTGACCCTTAGTAGCAATCCCTGAGTACCAAAACTACATAACCAGCATAGGTTTGAGATGTCATCCTGCCAATTGAGGGTTGACACATATCTCATAGAAGCACCTGCTAGTAGAGGGTAAATCCTTAGTCCTTCGGGACACTAGTTTAGTGGATCCACACAACCATGTGTCAGCACCCGTGGCAAGGTACTGACACCCTTCCAACTAGGGTTACAAGTTAGACCCTGAAAAATTGGGGCATGTCAGTTACATGATAGCTCCCATAGTTTTAGTTAGTATTCAGTTTATCTCAATCTAGGTTTGCTTGACCAAGTAATTAGATTTCAGTAATTATTCAGTCAATTTTATAGATAATTTATGTTGCTCAAATTTTTTTAGTACATGCTTTACTTGGTATTGCATTCTTAGATATACATGTTCACACATCCATGTTTAGTTGGCATATGTATTTTAGTTAGTCCTTACCTTATGCACTAGTACATTAAAAGTACTTATTGTATATTTTTCTCTTGTTCTATATTGTCTTATAACATAGGTTTGGACAATCAGTTTCCCGACCATTCTTAGACAGTCCAGCAACACCTTGCAACAGTAGTGGTGAGTCCTCTTCTATCGAGGACATGGTTATTTCAGTATCTATTTATGTTCAGTCAGATAGAGTTAGTTGGGGGTCTATCCCATCAACCCTATATGATTCTTTGAGGTTTTTAGACAGTTAGATCGTTATTTAATTTTTAGTTTTCATCAGTTATTTGAGACAGATAATCATATTTTCCAATGTTTATCAGATATTTCAGACATGTCATTTTATATATTTTAGTACACAAATTTATAATACCTTATTGGTTTATCTTCTGCATATGTTATTTTATTTTTATTTCATTCAGTGCTCATAACAGGAAGCAGACCATGGGTTAGATCGGGGTTACTTGTATCCTTAAGCACCGTTGTTGCAACTAAGAGGTAGCCTCATTTCATGAAAAAACATTACATTATAGCCTAAAGTTTTAAAGTTTCCTATGGTGTTTGAAAGCCTCATTGAGTAGACTCTTATGCATAGGTGTGAAATGCACCATACTTATGGACAAAAGGATACGAGGTATTTTTAGCAAAATCACTCTTTTTTTAGTGTTCATGTCGTGCAAAAGAGCATGATCTCTATTGAATTCCCCTTTCTAATTCATCTTTCATTCCGTTTATAAAAAATTTCTCCCAAAAGAAATAAAAAAAGAAGGAACGGGGTCAATTCAGGAAGATCCCATGAATGAACATGTTTCCCATACTGAGTTCAAGGCTGCTTTCATAGTTTTGGCCCATTTTGTGGCTACTCAGAACAACCAGAAGGTTGTTGCTCTAGCCTACCCAGTGTTGAATACAATGGCATCAAGGATTCAAAACTTTACTTGAATGAATCCCCCTTTGTTACTGGATCCATGTCTGAGGAGGATTCACAGGAGTTCTTGGATGGGGTGGAAAGAGTGATTGATATTATAGGTGTCACTTCTAGTGAGAGTTCAAACTTGGATACATAACAATTGTAGGGAATAGAGCATACCTGGTTCAAGTAGTAGAAGAAGGACAGAGGTGTTGAGGCAGGGCCTATAGAGTGGGAGGAGTTTTCCATGGCTTTCTTAGATAGGTTCTTTCCACTAGAGTTGAGAGAAGTGATGGTTCAAGAGTTTATAAATTTAAAGTAGGGTAGTATGAGTGTGAAGGAGTGTTCACTCAAGTTCACTCAGTTGGAGAGGTATGCTTTAAATATGGTGACCGACTTTAGGTCTGGGATGAGTAAGTTCATATCTGGTGTATCTGATAGTATGGTCAAGGAGTGTTGGACCACTATGTTGATTATAGAGATGGACCTATAAAGACTTATGGTTCATGCTTAGCAGATTACGGAGAAGAAGCTTAAGGACAAAGAGAGAGAGAGAGAGAGAGAATAAGAGGGCCACAATAGGTAGTTTTAACTTTTCTTAGCCATGGTCGAAAGGCGGTAGCCGTTCCTAGTTCCATAAGAAATTTTCAGCCCCAACTCCATATTTAGATGGTGTGCTAGTGCCAAGGTTAGGCAGGAAAGCCGAGATAAAGAGCTAGGATCTAAGTCCCAGGGTAGTGTGAATATTGATCTCATTAATCCACTCTGCAGGAAATATAATAAGAAACATCAGGGTGAATATAGAGCAGGTAGTGACATATTTTTTGATTATGGAAAACTAGGCAACAAGATTATAGATTGCTCAGGGATGGCCAGAAGGGGAAAGAAGTTTGTTAATAGGGTCAGCTGTATTTTTCATCAGCCCCAATAGGTCACCTAAATCAGAAAGGTACCACTTCTAGTGCCACTAGTAGCCAGTGCCAAAATATATTGGATACTCTCCAGACTCGGCATGATCAGGAAAGTTCTCTAGACGTGCTTATGGGTATTTTACAAGTCTTTCATCTCTATGTATATGCATTATTAGATCTCGGAGCTTTAATTTCCTTTGTGACTCTTTACATATATGTAGACTTTGGTGTCAATCCAGAAATATTAGCAGATCCTTTCTCAGTGTCAACCCTAGTGGGTAAATCTACCATAGCCATATGGGTATAAAGAAATTTCCCTGTCACTGTGCCTTAGAAAGTACTTTAGTTGATCTTGTGGAGTTAGAGATGACTGATTTTGATGTCATTCTTGACATGGATTGGCTCCACTCATGTTATACCTCAGTTTATTGCAGAAATAGAATTTTCCAATTCCAATTTCCTAATGAGCCAGTCATCAAATAGAGGGGTAGTACTTTAGTACTTAAGGGTCAGTTTGTTTCCTATCTTAAGGCAAGAAAGATTATATCTAAGGGGAGTATGTACTATCTTGTCTGAGTCAAAGAGTCAAATTCTTAGACTTTGAGTCTTGAGTAAGTGTCAGTAGTAGAGGAATTTCCAGATGTTTTTCCCGAAGATCTTCCTAGAATTCCTCTCGAAAGGGAAATTGACTTTGGAATAGATCTCCATATAGATACGCAGCCTATCTTAATTCCACATTATAGAATGGCTCCAACTGAGCTTAAGGAATTGAAAGAACAGTTGAATGATCTCTGATACCAATTGATGAAACATCGATGATTTCACCACACATGAAGGACCATGTAACATCCCAATTTTTTTGCTAAAATTTTAACCATCGTTCCCACATGTGTAAGCTCTAATAACAATATTTCCCATGGTAATATAAGTTTCATTATCATTATCCTAGTGTGTAAAGTGCTTTTGAGGAGAAAGGTGTTCATAGGAATCACTTAGAGTGAACTTGAGCTAAAAACCATTGATTCGTCCAAAGTTTGGTATTTGATTCTACAGGGGTCTACTTTGAACATGTATGAATTTTATACATGTAGAATTTTTCATCTCTAAATCCACAAAATTATAGATAATTGAATTATCTTTCAAACGATACCAATTACACCTTAACTAATACTCGAGCGAAAAGTTATGGAATTTTCCGTGTGAGGCGATAAGCTGACGCGATTGGAATGCGGCGTGATGGTACTCGACCCGATGAGCGATGTGATGGAAAACATGATACAGAGCTGTTTCACAAGCTATTTTAGTTCCTAAAGGGTCTAGGAGCACTTTGGTCACTTCCCCTCACCCAAATCCACCTATAACACTTAATTTCATCCCCAAAAAGCATTATACACATTCTTAATCTTTTTTCTCTCCAAAAAAAACCCTATCCCCCTCAAGAACACCAAGAACTTCAACAAATTTTCTTCATGAAAATCAATGAATTAAGGTTCCTCCATCCAAGAAATTCAAAACTCCATTACAATATCTTCAAGATAAACAAAAATTTGAGTTCTTAAATTCAAGAATTCCAAGAAAAGATTTCAAGAACATTACCAAGGTCTCCAATTCAAGTTCTCTACATCAAATCAAACCTATTAAGGTATCTGGGTTATAAAAAAGGATACTCCTTTCATCCTTGTGCCCAAAACTAATTTTTAAAGTTGACTTTACATGATTTGCAACTAGGGTTCATACCCAAAGTATCTTGTTTTGAGTTTATGGATTTATTAAGTGATTGAATTATGAAAGTGCATAGTTATCTTGATTTAAAGAATTCTCTTTCATGATTTGAACCTATGAGTATAATTTGAGACGTTGCTTAAAGATTTTCAATTGAGCTTTAAGCATGACATTGTGATTTTGATTTCTTTACCTTGACTTGAATTGTTAAAGCGTTTCAAGATTATTATTGTTGAGCATCAAGTTTATTGTGATTTGACATGATTTCTAAGTATGGGTTGTATGCCCTAAGTTTAAGTCTTGATATTTCAAGTAAGTTGATATTTGCGCATTCTTTGATAAGCATGTATTCAAAATTTTAAGCAAGAGTTGATCTTTTGATCCCTAGCTAAGATACGGAATCCACACAGATTATTTTTTATTTAAGTTTAAAAAATATATTGATACATAACTGGTTTTCGTTATAAAATCTTATGATATTTTAAGGTGGATTAACTAAAGTTATGAGCAATAAGTATGGGAGTAGTATTTATCACCGAGTTGGGTATGATTCCAAGGTCTGATGCCCTATAACTACAAGCCACTATACGTTTAAGCGCTCATATTGGGCTAAATCAGTTATCACTTAAGATAAGGTTCTATTTTGATGGCAAGGGTAGAACACCTCTTCCCAATATGGGTAAGACATTGGACTCCATGACATCTCACATGGTTTATGTCTGTTAGAAGAAACTCCCACTAGAAAGAGTAAGGATACAACTTTTAGAACTAAGTGTTATGGCTCACGAGATATATACAGTATGTTTTATTATTCATGATTTATGATATTCAGCTTTCAATTATTTAAGCCAATGTGAGTCATTTACATATTAGCATGCATTCTTTTATAAGTTTATATAAACATTGAGATATTTTTTTCTTATGCATTCACCCCCACATGCTTAGTACATTCCAAAAGTACTGATCCACATATATTTTTATGTGCTACATTGTCTCATAATGTAGGTACGAGTTGTAGAACGCATATTATATTCAGACAGCTTGCAGCTTCCAGTAAGTAGGTGATGAGTCCTTTTGATTCAAGGGCTCGAGTCAGTCGTAGTTAGAGTAGTATTTTATTTTTTTATTCATTCATAATTATTTGGAATAGCTGGGGTTCATGTCCCGGCTACCTATAGTCAGTACTAGTAGAGGCTTCATAGACAATCAGTAGAGTTAATGTATTGGATTTTAGTTTTGGTTTTGAATAAAGCAGAGTTGTAATAATTTTAATAGTTTGTTTTGAAGATGTTTATCTAAAGATTTATCTTCCACTTTTTTCATTTTGAACTTATGTATTTATTTCAGTTGCTCATGAGTTATGCCAGTACAAGGGTTAGCTTGGGATCACTTATGGTACTAAGCACCATGTGACGACTAGGGGGTAGTCTCAGGTTGTTACAAACTTGGTATTAGAGCACAGAGTGAAAGTTTCCTAGGGTGTCTATTAAGTAGTATCTAGTAGAGTCTTGTGGAACGGTATAGAGATGTCTATACTTTTCTTTGAGAGGCTACAGGGCATTTAAGAAAATTTTCCTTTCTTTCATACTCTAGATCGTGCTGTAAAGTTGCTCCTTTAGAAGCTTTTATCAATTTGTGTGTTAGTCCATACTTCTACTTCTATGTTATATTCTTAAGATAACATGATTAGTAAATTCCAATTCCTCCCAAGATGACGCTCTTAGATTTACTATTAGTAATTTTAGAAGTCAAGGGGTACGAGAGAAGCTCACTAATGTGTTACAAGTTCCATAAGTTGAAATCCATATGAGTTGTTCAATTGAGACAGAATAAGATATGCATCCAGATTCCTCATTAAACCACCTATATAGATAATACTTGTGAGAGAAGATAGTATGAACCTAGAGTGTTATGATTCATAAGAAGTAGAACCTTCATATAGTTGGAAGTGTTGGTTTAGAAGTATAGTGGAAAAAAAGTAGGAATGGCGATTGATAGAAAGTATTGAGATAAACTTATGCATGTTACATTGCCTTATGGTGATATGTCCTGGTGTGTTAGTTTAGTGGAAGGTAGAGAAGGAGTTATTAGATAAGGTGATTTATTATTTGCTTGTAGTATGAAAGGGGTTATTGATAATATTTGTTGTGTTAGAAAAGTATAGGATATTAATAAAGTATTTAGTGGTTGAGTATTATTGTTTTAGGCTTCCCTTGAGGTTGTAAAAAGGGAGTTTAGTTGAAACTTATAGGGTTATAAAAGTAATTTAGGTGTACAGATGGGTAAATATTTATAATGTGTAGAAGGAGGGTGTGCTAACAGCTATTAATAAAGTATACCATAGGATTGTGATCGATTATGGTTGTTAAAGGGCTATAGTGGACTAGTGTTTCTTGATGTCTTATTTTATAGCTTCCAAGTGAGAATAGTATGTGAGGTTGGATTGTTAAGCATGCCTAGCACTAGACACTAAGATTGAACAGTGGATGAGCATCAAGGTGGATGTAATGGTTTCTTAGTTAGTGATGCTAGTTATATGGAAGTGATCTAGTAGCCTTGAATAGTGTATGAAAGAGTTAAAATTTAGTTATTCATAATTAAGTATGTTGTAGAGGTGTGACCAAAGATGATATAGGGTAGCATTATTTTCTAAGGTTATTATGTGATATATATGGTTAGTAGTACCCTTGAGTTGCTAAGCAGAAGGAGTATAGTGATATAGTATATGGTGTTCTTAATAGCTAAGTTAAGGAGTTATGATTGATAATGTTGAGCCTTTTGATATGACCTTGATTCTCATGGTTTAGAAATATAAGATTAGAGGTGTGATATTGGTAGGCTATGACAGAAATAGTATGGTTCATTAAAGGTTTGGTGATATCTATGTTAACTGTTAGAATCTATGTTGGAGTCTTTGAAGATTCAACTAATAGAAATAAGAGTTGAAACGCTAGATGGTGAGAACTTCGGATATAGGGATACTCATGAAAATTCTAAGTTAGTAAGTGTTCAAGTATTATATAATGACTATTGGAGCTATAGAAAGATAGAGTTATATCTCACAAGGAAATATTAGTAGGGTTTTTTACGCTTTTAGGTATAGTCTTTTGGGTTAATTTTGTTATTTACGTGTATTGTTATATCCATGACTCTAGAGTTCAGTGATTGTAGTCCAGTTTAGAGTTTAGTAAAGGGGTCCCACAAACTTAGAATGATGGCTTTAAGCTAAGGGGGAAATGATAGGATAAGTAACTAAGTCAGATTCTTAAATTATAGTAGTGCTGCCAGTGTGGGAGGAAGATGCACAGCTTATTCTTATTTCATTATTAGTACTTCAGTCATCATAATATCTACTCATGCCTTACGTGTCAGCTCTATGATCATAGTTTTGTTCATGCACATCATAGAAAATCATGTACGCTTCTAATTCCTGGTATGAGGATTTCCAGTTCACTAAGCAGTAAAAATCATGTTCCATGAAATCATAAACACCAAACTCAGGTCATGCAGCTCATGACTCATGCACTCATTCTTTATAGTATGTTCATTTCTAGGTACTCATGCTACACTTAGTGATATTCAGATTATGTCATGTATATCCTCAGTTTAGATCTCTTGATGAATCCATGATGTTGATATTCTATTCCTCAGGCATCAGTTAAGTGTCAAAGTTACCCTTTCATGTTTTAGGTCCTTATGTTTTAACCTTTTCATAACCTTTTCTTGTATAATAATAGTAGTGATGAGTAATTATGTAGATGGGAGAGAGTAAGTATTTCTTGTTGATGAAAGATTATTGAATACTTGTTTTAGCTAAGGATTTAAGTGTAAAGTAAGATTGAGTCCAAGTATTTGATACATGTTATGGTTAGTCAAAATTGTGTGTGTATGTTCTTGGGGTAGTGCGTAGAAGTTGTTAATGATAGAGTTTGGAGGATGTGAGAAGTATGCTATTATGGGTGTTTTTTTAGTCGTTCATATGCGGTTATAACAATAGGCTTGAATTTCATGTAGGTATATAAGGGGATGAATGCATTGTGTGTTGGTTTTTGACCTTCCTAACCCCGGAATGTAAATCTTTAAGTTGATTCATGATCGGGGTTGTCTATAGCACATCTGGGTAAGTTTTGAATTTTTTGGGCGAGGTTTGAGATCTGTTTGGAAGGTATAAACAGTGAGGCAACGCGATATGTACGTGGCGCATCACATATCGCGTTGGTAAGGAGCAACACGATGCATCACATATCACGTCGGTTGAGTGACGCAGTGCATCACTTATTTCATCGGTAGTCCAGTTCAGTTATGGTGTTATATATTATACCTTGTGATTTCGAGTTAGGCTTGATCATGGTAAGAGGACTTAGTTTAATTTAGACATTAGTAGATGGATTTATGAACGTCCATGTGAGAATTAGAAGTTGAATCAATAAATATGGTATTTAAAAGGGAATAGTATATTTGAGGGAATATTTGAGAAGTGTTTCTAGGTTTGAAAGTAAGGAGTTTCATTACCTAAGGCCTAGTAATTCTATCCTATCTTACGATTTATATCCCTATATTCCAAGCTATAGAGTTGTATCAATTTGTGATTCCTTAGTCAGTGTCTTGTTCATACCATGCCCAAAAGTCTTTGTTCCCTAATATTATTAGAATTTTGTAGAAGAATGTTGAAGAAATACTCCATTTGAGTATGAGCAGTCACTATGATGTAATCCATATAGCTTGCAACCCAATTTTGCATTCAAACATTTAAGCTCCTATAGATTTCCAACTTTCAATCTCATTTTACTTACCAAAGTTTCTCGAGCATGACCATTCCATGAGGAAAAATATTCGCATTCATGCAAGTTATGAATTCAGCTCTGTCCGTGCATCATGTTTCAGATTCAACTATTTAGTCATGACTTAGTTCATAAGTGTTCAGTTCATAATCTCACTTGATGAAGTATTTTAGCTCAGGCAGTGTAATACCTCTAGTAGATCTATGTCTCATTGTCTCATGATTTGTGGTTACATATATGTATAATTGTGTCATGAACACTTCAAGCGAATTCTAAACACTCAGCATGAATCAGCTCCTTAAAGTAAGTAAAGGCAAGACAACTCAGAAATTAGTTTCATGATAGAAGTTTTAATGTTTCTGCTCAGTTATATCCTTTCTTAGAAAACATATTATTTCCACATTATTCCAAACCTCTAAGGCTTCAAAAAGTTTGTAAAACCCCGCAAAATCCTTTTGTAGTTCAAGTCTTAGAGCGTGTTCAGTAAAGTGTTAATCCGGCCCTAAAAGGTTGAGAAGTGTCTTCCTAAGTGAGAAGTATTTTGAACCATGTATAATTTTTCTAATATCAACTTTTTTCATGTAGAGCATCGAATAAGCTTTTCGTTGATACCAAATTTGCCCAAATACGACACTTGGGCAAAGAGTTAGAGCTATTTTAGTGAGACAGTGTACCACCTGGCACTTTAGCGCGTTGTGAATCTAGCCAAAATGATAATCATCAAAATCCAGTGAGTCCGCAATTATGGCACATCGCGCCAAGGCTTAATTTTAGAATTGTCAATTTCCAGTGCACCAATGCGATTCCACCGCATCGCGGTGCCTTTCCAGTTCGTAACCAAGGTGGCAACGCAATTTCCACTGCATCGCGCTATCAAGCATTTTCCCGATTGTCCAATTTCTAGTGAGCTAGCGCGATTATGGCGCGTCACGCCAACATATAAAATCAGGATGTTTCAATTTAATTCCAAGGACGAAAAACGTCTTTTCCCAACCCCTATATATACTCCTTAACATGGGATTTGGCCTTATTTTAAAAAAAAATATTAGTTTTCTCTCAAAGTTGTTCAAGAACAAGAGCTAGGGTTTCTACAAAATCAAAACCCTTCCTTCTTCTTCAAGAAAGAGTTTCTCTAAGGTATTTTGATGTTGATTCTTGGATCCCTTTCATCCAAGAAGCTCAAGAACCCTTTTTAAAAAATTCAAAGATTTTATTTTTATGAGTTTCCATGATTCATGTGAGTTGAAATTGATGTTCATGCTATTATTAAGTTTTGATTCATGGTTGTTTGTAAGGTTTTCAAGCTTTAACCCTAGTATGTGATACCCATGTGATGTTCATGACAAACCCTCTTCAAGTTGCTTGTTAAGTGATGTGTTCATGTCAATTAAGTGTAGAAATTGTTGAATAAGCAAAGCATACTCCTCATATGCTTGATAAAATGCTTATGTGAATGAATTAGAGCCACTATAGCATGTTGACTAGAAATCCCCAATTGTGTGTAAGCCCATGCATGCCAAGTGTTTGTTGAAAAGATTTAGTGAATGAATTGCGGCATGATAGCATGAAATTCCCCAAAAATGTGCTCTTTGATACTTGCTAAGACTTTAATACATGCTAAGTGTTTGATGAATGAATTGTAACATGATAGCATGAAGTTCCCCAATTATGTGTTTTCGGTACATGCCAAGACTTAAATATGTACGAAGTGCTTGATGCAAGGCCTTGTTGAATGAAGTATGATCCAATAGCAAATCCCCCTATTTTTTTACATGTTTAGGATTCCTAAATGCTTGAAGTGATGCCTTAGTAATTGTGAGGGTGAATGATTGTCCATGGTCTTGATTATTTAAGAATGGTTATGTTTTACTTTTATGTTATCGAGTCCTGGGGGAATTTATACCCAACAATTTAGCTGCTGTCTAGAGCCCGTGTCAATTTTCATGATAATTCAGTCGAGCCATGATTCTCAGAACTTAGAGAGTTATAGAACTCTACATTCTCAAACAAATACAGAACTTAAGAAATCTCAGTAATCTCTTAATCTCCATAATCTCAATATCGCTAGTAATCTAGCCTCAGTTCTATACCCAGCTCAGATCTAGTAGTATTCAAGTGTTCAGTTCTAAACTTTGTAGTAATCAAGTACTCTATTCAAAGCTCAGTGTCATTCAGTTAGATAATGAAATTCAGTAGTATTCCATCAGATATGAAACCAAGTGAATTCAGATTAACTCAATCAGATCATTCGAGAAACATGATTAGTATCAGATTCTACTTAGTTTGTGTTCAGTTAAGAATTAGTTCAGAGTCTTTTAGTTGGGAGTAGGATCTAGCACCAAGAGAGGGCAGGGATGATGGCTCCCCATCAGAGAAAAAGAGTCGTTAGGAGCAATCCCTAATATCCAGAACTGCGTGGCCAGCGCAAGATACAGGAGACACCCGTCAGGAAAGGCTGGTCACCCATTAGATAGGCTTGACTATTATATTGCCTTAGGCTTGACTTGCTGCGAGGGTCACCCGTCAGATAGGCTACACCAGAGAGGTCTTTACCTGTGGCATGGTATTGACACCCTTCTAGCTGGGTTTATAGATTGAACTCCACCAGTTGTGATTCGAGGCATGTCGGTTAAATGACTACTTCCCACAGTTGTAGTTTCAGTATCAATCTTTAGAAATTAGGACTCTCAGATACAGTCATCTATCTCAGTGAGGAACTCAGATAGTTCCATTGATTCATGGACCACCTGTCAGATAGGCTTGGTCCCATATAAAGTTATTCTGTATCAGATCTAGAAAAGGCGTCAGATAGGTTTGATCTCAGTCTCATATTCAGTTGAGTAATCTCATTATCAGATCCTGAGATCACCCATCAGACAGGCTTGATCTCAGTCTCAGATTCAGTTGAGTATTCTTATTATCAGATCTAGAGATCACCTGTCAGATTGGATTGATCTCAATCTCAGATTCAGTTGAGTATTCTTGTTATTAGATCTAGAGATCAACTGTTAGATAGGCTTGATCTCAGTCTCAGATTCAGTTGAGTATTCATATTATCAGATCCCGAGATCACCCATTAGATAGGCTTGATTTCAGTCTCAGATTCAGTTGAGTATTCTTGTTATCAAGTCTAGAGATCACCCATCAGATAAGGTTGATCTCATTCTCAAATTTAGTTGAGTATTATTCTTATCAGATTTAGAGATCACCGTCAGATAGGCTTGATATCAGTCTCAAATTCAGTTGAGTATTTTTGATATCAGATCCCGAGATCACTCACTACATAAGACTAATCTCAACTTCAGTACTAAGTTATCAGTATTAGATGATTTAGTTATTCAGTATCTCAGGCATTAGTAGTAAGTTTGGATGACAATAAAGCAGTATCCGAGTTTTAGTATTTTGAGTCACGATGATTTTGATTATGGTTTGTGCCTTCATTCATGTGTTCTTATTCAGTACTCTCATGATTATTCAGTTAAGTAATTGTTTATGCATAAGCCCTTGCATTTAACCTTACCTCATCTTCATACTCAGTATATTTTCGTACTGATGCATTTGTGCTATGGTGTTTTATTTTACACCGTAGCTTTGGAGGCATGAGATCCAGAGTACCCTTAGCAGCTCAATCCCAGTCAGCAACAGTACATATAGCAGTGAGTCCTCTTCAGTCAAGGATGATCCTTATTTTTTCACTATCGCATCAGACTTAGTTTATTTTCAGTAGACTGAGTTAGTTGGGGACATGTCCCATCAACTCCACTGCTCAGACAGTTTAGAGGCTTTTTAGATAGATGTATCAGTGTTTAGTTTTCAATTTTGAGTATTTTTAGATATTTTGAACCTTAAGGCTAGTTTCTACATTTATTATCTATATATTATGCAGTGTCCAGGTACAAATATTAGTAGAGAGTTAGCTTGTGTTCCTTCGAGATCATGAGCACCGTGTAATGACTAGGGGTAGTCTTGGGTCATTACAAACTTGGTATCAGAGTCTAAGGTTAAATAGTGTCCTAGGGAATCTGAAAAGCCACATCTAGTAGAGTCTTGTACATGGGTGTGTTGCGCGCTACATTTATGTACAAGATGCTATAAGATGTTTTAGGAGCAGTTTCCCTTCTTTCAGTATTTATGCCGTGTGAGTAAGCATGATATCGAGTTGATCCTCAGTCTAATACACCTCTTTCTTCTATTTATAGAGTATGCCTCCTCACAGAGATTATGTCCATAGGGTTGATGACCAACCCCCTCTGCCAGTAGATCCTAAGAATGAGGGTGTGCCACATGCAAAGTTTTGGGCAGCTTTTCAAGTGCTAGCCCAAGCTTTGACTAATGTTCAGGGTAACTATTAGGCTGTGGCCCCACCTCAGTAAGAAGGGGGTTCAACCGCAACAAGAATTAGAGATTTCATAAGAATGAGCCCGCCAGAATTCTTTGGGTTAGTAGTAGGTAAGGACCCATAGCTTTATCTAAAGAAGGTGGGGAAGATTACCTAGATTATGCATGTTTCTAAGGAGAAGAGTGTAGAGTTAGCATCCTATAGGCTGAAAGATATTGCTTATGATTTGGTAGTGATATGGAAGAAGTGTAGAGGGGAGGATGCAGCTCTCGTGACTTGGCAGGAGTTTTAGGATGCCTTTTTTGGTAAGTTTTCCTCGCTTAGATAAGGGAAGCTAAGGTAGAAGAGTTCATGAAGATAAGGCATGGCTCTATGACAGTGAAAGAGTATTGTCTTAAGTTCAACCTGTTAGCTAAGTATGATCCTGACTTGATAGCTGACCCTAGAGCGAGTATAAGTAAGTTTGTGACTGGTGTGTCTGGGTTAGTATTGAAAGAGTGTAGAACTTCTACTCTCAATAGAGATATAGACCTTACTAGGTTGATGATGCATGCGCAGTAGATTGAGTTAGTAACACAAAAGAAAGAGAGAGAGTGAGTAAGAAAACCAGAATAGGTAGTCAAGGTTTCTCTCAGGCAGGGTCCCAGGGTGGTAGATATTTTTATTATAGTTAGAGATTTTCAATCCCAGCTCCATCCTCAGCTAGTATACCCGCACCAAAGTTCAGGGATGTCAGTTATGATGGGGCACCAGGCTCCAAAGCCTTGATTAGTACTAGTGGTATTCGTACCAATTTGCTATGTGGAGAGTATGGCAAGATCCAACTAGGTGTGTGTAGAGTCGGTAGTGATGTGTGCTCTTGGTGTGGTGAGACAAGCCACAAAATACGAGAATATTGAGTGCTAGCTTATAGGGATAGAGAGTTTTATTAGAAGGGTGCCCTTTTTGGTACCAGTAGTGGTCAGCATTAGAACAGACTTTATGCGCTTCATACCTACCATGATCAGGAAAGGTTCCCTTATATAGATTCGGGTATGTTTTGAGTCCTTCCTCGTTATGATATGCATTGTTAGATACTTTGCTCCTATTTTGAGCTTATATGTCAGCATGAGTCATGCATTAGTTTCAAATCTCAGTCGATCAATCATGACCTAGTTCGTAGGTGCCCCATGCACCGCCCTAGTATTTCAGTAAAGAATGTTTAGAGAGACATGGAGTCCCAAGGGGGAGATACCCCATGATATTGCAATGCTTTCTTGTCCTTAGACTCATTCAGTTGCATGTTCAGACTCTCCTTATGAAGTTAACATCAGTTATCATTGCATAGCCATTCATGCTTTTAAGAGTCAGTACCATCAGACATTCAGGCATTAGATATGTATGTTCAGTAGAAAGAGTTCATTTTTTTAGTGTATGAAGTCATGATTTCATGAGACCAACTCAGTTGTGGATCCATGCATCAGATATGCATGTCTATTAAGAGAATTCAGCTTATAAGTATCTTCAGTTGAGTATTCCATGGATCAGATATTGGTATCCAGTATGAGAGCTCAGTATATCCGTTGTTCCAATTACATGATCATATTTCAGATGCTCTCATTCCTTGAGTAAGTTTAGTTGATCAGTGCTCTTATCCTACCAAGCGACATTCGAGGATGAATTTTTCCACGGGGGAGATATTATAAAACCCTGCAAAATCCTCTCGTAGTTTGATCCTTAGAGCATGTTTAGTAATGTGTTAATTCGACCCTAAAAGGTTCAGAAGTGTCTTTCCAAGTGAGAAGTATTTTGAACCATGTATAATTTCTCTAATGTCAATTTTTTGTCATGTAGAGCATCAAATAAGCTTTCCGTCAATACAAAATTAGCCCAAATCCTACACTTGGGCAAAGAGTTAGAGCTATTTTAGTGAGACAATGTGCCAGCAGGCACTTTAGCTCATCGCGAATCCAGCCAAAATGGCAATATGATAGTAAAGCAGTATCCGAGTTTCAGTATTTTGAGTCATGATGATTTTGGTTATGGTTTGTGCATTTATGCATGTGTTCTCATTCAGTACTCTCACGATTATTCAGTTAAGTAATTCTTCATGCATAAGCCCTTGCATTTAGCCTTACCTCATCTTCATACTCAGTACATTCCCGTACTGATGTATTTATGCTATGGTGTTTTATTTGACACCATAGGTTCAGAGGCACGAGATCCACAGTACCCTTAGCAGCCCAGTCCCAGTCAACAGCAGTAGACATAGCAGTGAGTCCTCTTCAGTCGAAGATGATCCTTATTTTTTATTATCACATCAGACTTAGTTTATTTTTAGTAGACGAAGTTAGTTGGGGACATGTCCCATCAAATCCATAGCTCAGACAGTTTATAGGCTTTTTGGACAAATGTATCAGTGTTCAGTTTTCAATTTTGAGTATTTTTAGATGTTTTGAACCTTATGGCCAGTTTTTGTATTTATTAACTATATATTATGCAGTCTCCAGGTACAGATATTAGTAGAGGGTTATCTTGTGGTCCTTCGATATCATGAGCACTGTGTAATGACCAGGGGGTAGTCTTAGGCAATTACAAAGTTCCTAACAATCATTCGAGGATGAATGATTCCAAGGGGGAGATAATGTAATACCCTGAATTTTCACGCTAGAACTTTAACCATCGTTCCTACGTGTGTAAGCTCTAGTACAATGTTTCCCATGTTAATATAAGCTTCATTATCATTATACTAGTGTGTGAAGTGCTTTTGAGGTAAAAGGTGTTCATAGGAATCACGTAGAGTGAACTTGAGCGAAGAACCTTTGATTCGTCCATAGTTTGGTATTTGATTCTACAAGGGTGTACTTTGTAAATTTATAAATTTTTATGTATGTAGAATTTTTTAGCTCAAGATACACAAAATTGTAGATAATTGAATTAGCTTTCCAACGTTACCAATTTTCCCTTAATCTGGTACATGGTCAAAACGTTTTGGTAGTTTTTGTGTGAGGCAGTAAACCGATACAATTGGGACACGGTGCAATGGTAATCGACGCGATGAGCGATACGACATGATGGACAATGTGATACAGAGCTGTTTCACACGCTACTTCAGTTCCTAAAGTATTTAGGGGCACTTTGGTCACTTCCCCTCACCCAAATCTGCCTATAATACTTAATTTCATCCCCCCAAAAGCATTATACACATTCTTATTCATCCTTTTTCTCTCTAAGAACTTAGGTAACACCAAGAGCTTCTACATATTTTCTATAATACAATCAATGGAATAAGGTTCCTCAATCCCAGAAATTCACAACTCCATTACTATATCTTTAAGATAAACAAGAATTTGAGTTCTTAAGTTCATGAATTCCAAGAAATTCTTTCAAGAACATTGTAATGCCCCAAATCTGACACCCAAAATTCCACACAGTGCTCATGACCCCGAAAGACCACAAGCTTACCCATGACTGATATCTATACCTGATCACTGTATAATGTACTGTATAAATGAGGAAATAAAGGCTGAAAGGCCATAAGGTTCAAGACTAATAAAACATAACATCTGAAAGTAAGGTATACCAATACTAAAATAAAACGAAACAAAGTTGTCTGAACATACTGTGGTCTGAAAAGCTTCTCAAACTGAACTGTCTGAATAAGGAGTTGATGGGACTGTCCCCAACTAACTCCAACTACTGAAATAAACTAAGTAATGAAAAAAATAAAGTAATGATCATGTCCTCGAAGGATGAGGACTCACTGATGACTCTGTGTGCTGAGACTGGAATGCTACTAATGCTTTGGAGCTCGTGCTTCTGAACCTATAGTATAAAAATACCATAGCGCAAATGCATCAGTACGATTGAATGTACTGGTATGCAAGTGAGGTAGGCTGAATATAAAGTGTTTAAATACATGAACAATGCTAACTAACTGTAAAACATGAACGTGATAATATATGCATGAATGAGTGACTGTAACTAAATTCGTGATGATACTGTCTACTGAGTATGAATTCTGATAGCATGAGCTACTGATAACTAATATAACTGATACTGAGCGACTGTGTTTGACAGTCTAGGTTCTGATGGAACTAGCTGGGTTCCGTACTGTACTGAATTGGCTGTAGCTGACAGTCTTGAATTCTGTAGAACTATATGATTTCTATTACTGAGACTGAGACTGAGACTATAACTTTGGGAAGTAGTCATCTAACTAACATGCCCCAAATAATGCATTATAGCTGAGTTGGGGTCCAATCTGTAACCCTAATTGGAAGGGTGTTAATACCGCGACACTGGTAAAAACAAGCTGTGGGTGACCCTCATCTGGCAGTGTCCCCAAAAGAGAATGGTGGGAGCCTCATATGAAAGTGTTTATTCACCTCATCAACCCTCCCCTATCAATGTTGATGTCTCAACCTATGCTACTACATAATTCTGGAATGCAAGAATTAGTTCTAAGGATCACACCCTTAACTGTCAGCGTATGTCCTCATTCTTGGGTTTACATGATGCTAAATCCTACTCCCATATAAATAGACACTGAACATGATTAACTAAACTAAACTGGACTGAGTTTATTGTGTTCCATTGACTGACGAAATGCTACTGAGATTACTGGAATTACTGAGTTTCTTGCGTCACATGATTGACTGATTTCCATTGAACATGGCTTGACTGAGGATATCATGAAAACATAACACTGGCTCTAGGAACACAACTAAATTTTTGGGTACAAGTACCCCTAGGACTCGATAGAAGAAAACTAACAAGGCATGACATTCTTGAATACATGACCAACATCAACAATCCATAATATAATAAGTTGGGGATTTCATGAAGTACATGGTTATCATAATCTTGTACAAGAATGGGAAAGCATATAAACATGTCATAATTTTATCAACTAGTCTCATGAGCATTTTATAAAACAATTATAATGTACAACAATATCATAGAACTCATTGTGATCATAAGGGTAAAACATGCACTTGTCATTTGGGTCACAATTGAGCTATGATGCAAAATTTCTAGTCCCTTAGGCATTTTATCAAACACCTTGAATGCACAAATTAAGGCATAGGCATAATTATCAAATTATCACTTCAAAAATCCATGAATTGACTAAACTTATAGATTTCAAGCCACACATTAACATAGTTTTATGAACAACATATAAAGATTCCAGGTTGGGAATCACATCATCATAATATCATGAACATAATGAACTCACAACAAAATATTCACAATACATGATTTAAAACTTGATTCTTGAACTTCATGGGTGGAAGAAATCCATGAATGAACACTATGCATACCTTAGTTCTTGATTCTTCGAAGTTTGACAGTGGAATTTCCTTGAATTTGAATCCCCAATTGAAAACCCTAAAATAGTTCTAGAGGAAAATTAAGAGAAACCAGTATATTTTAGGTGACAAATGGCTGAATTATGTGTTATTGGGTTTATATAGAGGTGGGAAATTGACCCTTCTGCCCTTAAAAAAGTAGACATTTAATGACTGAAATTGGGCATGTACGCGATACCCGAAGCGTTGCGCCATGATCGCACCAAGCCTTAGTAGTTTCATTGGCAGTCCCTACAACAATGTTAACCAACACGAGGGGCGACGCGGCGTGCTAAGATCACGTTGGTATACTATTTTGGGACACCAAATGTGGTCTAATCAAGGTTCATAAAATCCAAAACTTGTCTGGGAAAATCTATTGACCTCTCTAATCATGAATTAACAAACATACGGACCACTAAAGGACATTAAGGTGGGAAAATTAGATTGCCAACTTTCAAAGGTCAAAAATAAGCTAAGTCTAGGAACATAGCTAGAGTTTTCTAAGTCTGGGACCCCTTGACAAGCTTAAATGACCGAATTAAACTTAGAAATTTTTCTCAAGGTTTCCAAGTCAAGTTCTCTACATCAAATCAAACCTATTAAGGTATGTGGGGTTATGAAAAAAGATACTTCATTCATCCTTATTCCCAAAACTAGTTTTAAAAGTTGAATTTATATGATTTGCAAGTAGGGTTCATATCCAAAGTATCTTGTTTTGAGTTTATGTATTAAGAAAGTGATTGAAGTATGAAAGTTCATAGTTATCTAGATATAAAGAATTATCTTTCAATATTTGACCACTATGAGTATGATTTGAGACATTGATTAAAGATTTCCAATTGAGCTTTAAGCATAACATTGTGATTTTGATTTCATTATCTTGACTTCAATTGTTAAAGCATTTCAAGATTATTATTGTTAAGCATGAAGTTTATTGTGATTTGACATGATTTCAAAGTATGGGTTGTAAGCCCTAAGTTTAAGTCTTGATATTTCAAGAAAGATGATATTTGAGCCTTCTTTGATAAGCATGTATTCATTTTTCTAAGAAAGATTTGATCTTTTGATCCTCAGCTAAGATATGAAATCCACACAGATTAGTTTTGATTATAGTTTAAAACATATTGATGCATAACTGGTTTTCATTATAAATCTTTATGCTATTTTGAGGTGGATTTTTTAAAATTCTGAGCAATAAGTATGTGAGTAGTATTTAGCATCGAGTTGGGTATGATACCAAGCCATAGGTTAAGGTCCCATAGTGGGATAAGTCAGTGATCACTTAAGATAAGGTTCTTTTCTGATGGCAAGGGTAGAACACCTCTCCCTAACATAGGTAAGACATTGGACTCCATGACAGCTCACATGGTTTATGTCGGTTAGAATAAACTCCCTCTAGAAAGAGTAAAGATATACCTTTTAGAACTAAGTGTTATGGCTCACGAGATTTATACAGTATGTTTTATCATTCATGATTTATGATTTTCAGTTTTTAGTTATTCAAGCCAATGTGAGTCATTTACATTTAGCATGAACTCTTTTACAAGTTTATATAGTCATTGAGATATTATTTTTCTTATGCATTCACCCCCACATGATCAGTACATTCTAATAGTACTGATCCACATAAATGTCTATGTGCTACATTGTCTCATAATGTAGGTACGAGTTGTAGCGTGTACATCATATTCAAACTGCTTTCAGTCAGCAGGTAATGAGTCCTTTTGATTCAAGAGCTCGAGTTAGTCATAGTTTGAGTAGTATTTTATTTTTTTATTCAGTCATATTGATTCGGGATAGTTGGGGGTCATGTCCCAGCTACCTATAGTCAGTACTGGTAGAGGCTTCATAGACAATTAGTAAAGTTAATGTAATGGATTTCAGTTTTGGTTTTGTATAAAGCAGAGTTGTAATATTTTAATAGTTTGTTTTGAGGATGTTCAGATAAAGATTTATCTTCCGCTTATTTTATTTCAAACTTATGTATTTATTTCAGTTGCTCATGAGTTATGCCAATACAAGGTTAACTTCGGATCACTTATGGTACTAGGAACCGTGTGACGACTAGGGGGTAGTCTCGGGTCATTACAGACAAAGTCCCTTAGATTCATTCAGAAGCAATCAAATAGTAAAGCACAAGAAAACTAAAACTTTGCAGAAAAATAAAGAACATAATGATTTTAACATGGAAATCTCTTTGCTCAAGGTAGGAAAAAATACGGCTTGCCCTCACAAGCACCGAATAATCTACTATAATCAAATTCTTTATTATAGACTCAATGAACCTAACTCTAGGATCCACCTACTTTTAATAACTTTACTACAAGCCTATCTTGACAACTCTACCATGAACTCACCTTGATATTGATTAATTCTAACCAATATAAAACTCAGGTAACTCTACATAAGCAGTCTCAAGAAATAAATAAGTCATTAGTCTTATAACACGAGTAATTAAATTACAGACCATGACTTAACTAAAGAACACTCAGTCTTTTAGTACATATAGAAACTAAGAAGTTGAGCAATATTGCAAAGTTGAGTTTTTGCCTATTTCACTGTCTTCAATTTGCATTTTGTAAAAACTTACCAATTGAGAAACATTCTTTTTCTTTTATAGTGAAATAATTATTAGGGTATAAATATGACTGGCCAAGTGTCCTTGAAAAGTTCACATATCTCCTATCCAGTTTATTACACAAGAACACAAAACTGCCCAGACCTTGTGACAACTGAATTTTTTCAAGAAGACCCAAAGACCTTGTCCCTGTTGTCAGCTGCTCATCATCAAAACAATATATAAAAGATGTGTATGTTACTCCTAACTCTTTGATTAAATCGATATGAAATCAATAAAAACTATCACAAAAGAGTCCAAAAAAGACTTGAAAATACCTTTCATCAAACTCATTAAGGTTGTCGTTGCATTGGTCAACCCAAAAAACATTACTAAAAACTCTTAATGCCCATATTGAACCTTGAAGTTTTTCTTGGGTATATCTATCGGACAACTTTTTAGTTGATAGTAACTCGACCTCAAGTCAATCTTGGAAATACCAAAGCACCGTGTAACTGGTTAAATAAATCATCAATACATGGCAAGGATATTTATAACTAATAGTAATATTTTTCAATGGCGTATAATCAATGTACATTCTCATGCTACCATCTTTTTTAATAAAAAAAACTAGAGCACCCCAAGGTGAAGCACATGGACAAATAAGTACCTTATCAAGGAGTTCTTGCAACTAAGTTTTGAGTTCCCTCAACTCAACTAAGCCATGCGATTAGGAGGAATAGAACTTGAGCAAATTCCTGGCTCCAAATTAGTGCAAAAATTAAGATTCTTATCAGGAGGCATACAAGGAAAATCTATAGGAAATACCTCCTGAAACTCTGAAATCATAGGAATCAACTCAATAAACGGGGACTCTATACTAACATCCTAAAGATAATTCATAAAGGCTAGACACCTATTCTCCACTAGCTTTATAGCACGGACAAAAGTTATGATTTTCAGTGGCTTAGTCTTATACACTTCCTCATACTTTGTTTATCCATCCCTAGTATTTCTAGAGTCATTATCTTAGAATTACAATTTAAAACAAGATGATAAGGTTACAACCAAGTCATACCCAAAATAATGCTAAAATCAAGCATATATAAAATGATCAAATTAGCCCAAGACTGAAAACCCATGAACAAAATAGAACATGCCTGATACACATGGATCACTACCACAAAATCTCCAACTAGAATAGACATATATACAGGAAAATTGAGTATATCAAAGATCGGTTTTAAACCCAAGACAAATCTAACAGATACTTATTAATAAGTAGACATTGGATTAAACAAATTAGTAGCCATCCAATAAAAGACAAGAATAATACCTAAAATGATTGCATCAGATGCCTCAACCTCAGTCTTGACTGGGAAGGCAAAAACCTGAGCCCAATCATCAAGATGGGAAACTTCTCTAGCAGGCTGTGCTCCATATTTCTTTGGGTTACCATTACCTCTATTTCCTCCTCTACCTTCCTTTTTATTTCTCCATCTACCCTATGGATGACCTTACCATTATCATCTCTATCATTACCTGTTGGAACCATAATGTGACCTATAGATCATGATCATGTAGTTCTGAGATCATTGAAGTCATGGTGAGGTCTTTATATGGGGGATATTCCCATCTTCATCTATCTACTGATGTCTTTACTTTGTTTTAAAGATGGATACTTATATATTAGTATTCGATGTTGGTTTCAGAGTTAATCTTACTCATGGCACTAGTTCTTTGGGATCTCAAGTTGTATTTCAAGATATATTGTTTTTTTCGTTGTTGTTATTAATATTAATTTGATTTTATTCAAAGTCTTGAGTTTACATTTCATTAATTATCTTTTTCTCAATTTATTCTATCTTGTGATTGGGTTTACTTAAGAATGTTGGGTAGGAATAGGTGCCACTATGACCTTGAAATTATGGGTCGTGAAAAATTAGTATCAGAGCACTAGGTTCAATAATATCTAACTTCAAGACCGAAATGTCTAATAGAGTCCCATGAATCGATATGTTTATATCCATAGCTATCTTTATGAGACTATGATATATTTTATGGAAAATTATCTATTTGTTTCCTTATTGTGCATGATTTTTCACATATAGTACTCTAAATTTATAACTCACTCTTTCTACATAAATAGTGAAGACTTAATTAGGTGTTTTTGATGGTGCTGAGATGGCACCACTCTAAATTTAGTGCCTTTTATGCGATGTTGTGGTTTTTGGTGGCATCGAAAATCATTTTTTGGACTTCTATGGTTATCTTTTGATCTGTACTAATGATGGCTAAACAAACTATATCAGTAGATTTGAAATGCCAATTTTATGATGGTAACATGTTTGGTATGGTTTCATGGCTCTTAAATCTCATTTCGGCCCTAGGTTTGAGAAGTTATGATTTTCGATTTTGAGGGTCAACTTTCTGAAAATGACATTTTTTCAAAAAATTTATATATCCATTAAGTCCGGAGCATTGAATTTAGTGTGGTTGCATAGTCCGTTTGCATTTATTGAACTATGAATGAATTTTGGGCACCCCATTGAAGTCTGTTTGGATTTTGAAAAAATCTGGTGCACCAGGTTGTTGGTACAATCGAAAAAACAAAGGGCAAAACTCATTTGGGGTGGCTGATTTATGCTTTATGTACCTGTTAACCTAGTGCTAGTATAAATATCCCCTTTTACCCGATTTTAGCTCATTTTTTGCCTTGCCTTTTAAGAGTTAAACACTAAAATAGTGTGAGAGATTAAAAGTAAAGCTTGTTGATACTTGGAAAGATAGATTAACATCTATTTATTGATTCTCTTATGTATTTAAGGTAAGAATTCACCATTTTCTTAGTAAATTTCATGATTAATTTCTCAAAATCCAAAAAATCATACGGCTTGATTTTAAACCTTAATTTCACTTATTTTCACTTGAATAATATTTTAATCTTATACTTACTAGTTTTTCCTCAATTTAACCTTCAAAACAACTTTGATTCTTGATTTTAACACGGATTTAAAAGATTTTACTCGGTAAAGCCTAAAAAGGGTTTTTCTTCTATTTGAACCTCATTTTTAACTCAATTTGACTTGGGTTTTCAACTATAAATTCCTAAAAGTATGAAGAACATGTTTTCTTTTAAGTAAATTTATGATTTTATCCTATTTTGAAAACCCATTTTGGGGGTTTGTTTTAGCCCTAAACCAAAAGTAGGCAATATGGGTATTTTTATCTTTATTTTGATGTATAGACTCTATATTTTTTCATTTTAGTTAATTTCAGGACTATTTGTGAGAAGCAGGGCTTTATGGTTGAAGTGTTGCCGACTGGTTTCGGCCTTTGAGGTAGGTTATGGCTTAACTCTTCAAACTGGACTATAGTTAATTTGTATAACAAAATGTATGTTAAGGGTTGTAACAAATCATGAAATATAGCTATCTATATGTTGTGCCCATGTATGAGCCTAAATGTGATGAAATTATTGAATTTGAGATATCATACGATTTGTGTGATCGTGAGGGGTTTTATGTGATGTTGATAACCTGGAATACATGTAAATAATTGTTTTGTATTGTTAGAAATTTCTATTATGGTGATTTTGGTGTACTATGTTAAATTCATGCTTTGTGGGCATATGAATCATGTGAAAACTTCATGGATAGTGGAAATAGTGAGTAGATATTGGCTCATATAGTTGTGGAATTGTAACATTATGGTTGGTTGTGGAAATACATCATATGGATTGGTTGTGGAAATAAATCGTGTAGATTGGTTGTGAAAATACTCACTTTATTTGGTTGTGAACATTGCATCATCATTCTTATGTCATCATACACATCATTTCACTTGTTTGTTTTATTGCTTTATATTTACTTTTTATCATATATGTGTACTTGATTTGTATTTTATGTTATGTATGTGCTTTAAAATTACTGAAAATATTGGAAACACTATAAATACTAGAAATATTAAAAATATAGGAAATCTAGAAAAAATACTAAATATTGGTATCATATATTGGATATTATGGACCTTCTCAAAAGGATTATGCCTGAGAAGACTCGATGACTGTGTGTCAACCTCAAGGTTGTGTGCTAATCTCAAGGCTGTGTGCTAATCTCCAGGATGTGTGCCATACTCAAGGTAGTGTGCCAACCTATAGTTATTGTGCCAACCTCATACATCATCATCATCATCAATAGCAATATCTTATACATTGCATTTTCTTTATTAGGTTGATGTTGTAATTGAATTTACATATTGACTTGTTATATGTCTTCTTTCTCTATATCCTGTTACTTATACTTGACCACTATGTATATCCATATTTTTCTCTATTTATACTTGCATGTGATATAATGAATACTTATGTTATACTTGTTTTATTGCTATTGTATATATATATATATATATATATATTAGAATTGTTAGTGCAAGCAGTGTGGGCTATCTGTTGTGGGATATTTTGTGATTGCAGGTGACGTGCCCTTAGTTAGTGCAAACAGTGTGGGCTATTTGTTGTGGGATATTTTCTGATTGCAGGTGATGTGCCCTTAGTTTGTATTTTGTGTACCTTATTTTATACTTTGCTCGGCTGGCCTATAATACCTACTAAGTATAAGTGGAACATTCTCACTCCTACTGTACCCTTATGGTGTATATCCAGGTTTGGGTTTACCTCACGTTGCTTGATTCGGGTGATTCTTGGAGATTTTAAGGTAGTTGATAATTTTTAGGCATTTTAATGTTTTCAAATTCCTTTATAAATAGAGCATGTCTTTATTTTCCTTTTAGAGATAGTGTTCCTCTTATATTTAGATGTCTTATCCATTCCATTTGGATTCGAGTTGTATTATATACATTCTTATACTATTGACACCTGGTTTTGAGAGTTATGGCTGTATTGTTATGTTTCTTTCAAATTTATTATACTTGTATGATTCGGCTTCATTATAGAAGCCTTACCTTAGGGTTATTATTATCTTTCCCCCCTTTGTGTATCGGTTAGGGTGATAGCCTTACTTGTCAAGGTTTGCCACAACAAGTGTCATCATGACCCTTTAGATTTTGGGTCACGACAAATTGGTGTCAAAGTAGCCATGTTTCATTTATCACAATGGTGTAAGAATGGGATGTATAGTAGAGTCTTACATATCAATACGTAGATGTCCATATCTATCTTCGAGAGGCTATAGGATGTCTTTAGGAAACTTACCTCAATTTATTCCTTATTATGTGAATTTCTTTTATACGTTGTGTTCTGAGTTGTGTTTCACTCTTTTTATGTAGATGGTAATAAATAGGTACTTCAATGTCAGAGACATGGAGCCTTCTCCCAGAGGGCGAGCCTTGAGTCATAGACAAACTCGAAAGAGTGGACAGGTTCATGGTTTAGACTCATCTAGGAGGATTGCTATGGGACTCGACCCTGAGCCTCATGTTGAGTAAGTTAGAGGTATGGGTTCTACTAAATCTCTTTAGAGTTTGTCTGCCCCAATGTTTGAGGGATTGTTGGTATATTTGCTGAACTATTTAGAGGGTTCTCCTTTGGTTATGTCGGGTGTTCCTCCATTTTAGACTATGGATACTCCTGTTGCACCTACTTTTATTTTGGGTACTTCTCAAAACTTGAGTCTTACTCCTGTCTTATCACTGATTTATGAGCATGGTGTTTCAAGATTAGGAGTTTAACCTTCGTTTATGTTACCTCTTCAAATATGATCTAAGCCTTTTAGATTCACTATGCCTCCTCTTGCTGAAAGTACAATAATGTCTTTTGAGGATCAGAAAATGTTTGAGATATTTACTCGTTTGGGTCCTCCCATATTTAGTTGTGCCATAGGTTAGGATGCCTTTGAATTCTTGATTCATTGTAGGGAGAAGCTACATAATTTAGATTCTCTTTAGTTACATGGAGTGGCTTAGGCTATCTACCAGTTGAGAGATACTACGAGGGATTAGTGAAGGTCATTTTTTGGTTGTAGACCTATTGATTCTCCTTAATTGACTAGGGATCAGTTTACTGATTCCTTTACGGAGAGATTTATGCATTACAGTTTGAGAGATTGGATGTGTGATGAGTTTGATCATTTGGAGTAGGGCTCCATGACTGTTCCAAAGTATGAGGCACATATTTATGCCTTGTCCAGATATTCTTATACCAGTATTTCCACCGAGTCTGAGAAGATTCAATATTTTGTGAATGGTTTAGATGTTTTCCTTAAGTTGGCTACTTCTCAGATGGTTTTATTCAGGGTATCGTTTTTGAGCATTATAGATCATACCAAGATGATAAAGGGTATTCTTTGAGTATCTCAGGGTGACGAGGTCAGTCTTCTTGTGATACATATTTTAGAGGTTCTCATGGTTATCAGAATAGGCCAATGTAGGTGCCCTTATAGAGTTTAGGTGTTGGATCTTCAGGTTCAGTAGTGAAACATAGACATTTGGGCCTAATGGTACCTTCTCATGTTGATGCAGGACATAGGACTTGTTTTGTGTTTCATGAGGCTATCCATTTGGACAAGAACTCCCCTCACCATATGATTAGGGCTACTCTTATTTCAATAGTGAGAGGTAGGGGTACTACCAAAGAAGAAAAAGGAAGAGGTTTTGGAGCCCCAGGTGGTGGTTGTGGGGATACTCAGTCAGTTTGTGGTCATTATTAGTGTTATGCAATATCCTCTAGGACTGAGGTGGAGGCTTCTAATATTGTTATCACAGGTATTGTCCCCGTTAGTTTCAGACCTACATCTGTCTTATTTGACCCTAGATTGACTTTCTCCTATGTGTTTGTGTATTTATCTTTGTGTTTTGATTTTTTTAGTGAACCTCTTGCCATTCCTATTCATGTATCTATCCCAATAGGTGATACTGTATTGGTGGATCGGGTGTACCGATCTTTTATTTTGACCTTCTCTAATTATGAAACTTGGATAGATTTTGCTTGTGTTAGATATGGTTGATTTCGGTGTTATTTTGGGTATAGATTGGTTGACTTCTTATTATGGTGTTTTAGATTATTATGCTAAGATCGTGACATTAGCTCCGTCGGGTGTACCATGGATAGCTAGGAAAGGTACACTTTATTTGGATCCTAAGAGGTTTATCTCTTATGTCCAGGCTCGTAGATTGGCTGAGAGGGGTGTTTATCTTATTTGGCTCATTTTTACGATATTAGTGTTGTTTTACCTTCTTGTTTGGGTTTTGTTCATATTGTCTGTGATTTTGTGGATATGTTCTCTAAGGATTCATCTGGTATGCCTCCGAATCGAGATAATAATTTGGCTATTGATGTTTAGCCAGACACCAAGCCTATTTCTATTCCTTTTTATAGGATGGCCCAAGAGGATCAGTTGCGGGAGTTGTTGGATAAGGGATTTATCTAACCTAGTATATCGCCTTGGGGTGCACCAGTCTTGTTTGTAAAGAAAAAGGATAGATCTATGTGTATGTGTATTGATTATCGGCGGTTGAACAAGGTGACGGTTAAGAATAAGAATCCTCTTCCTCATATTGATGATTTATTTGATCAACTTTAGGGTGTTGGGATGTTTTGAAGATTGATTTGAGATCCGGTTATCACCAGATGAGCATTAGAGCTATGGATATTTTAAAGACAACTTTTCGGACTCGATATAATCATTATGAGTTCTTATTCATGTCCTTTGGGTTGACCAATTGACACGACCCGAACTGGAGCCTTGTCGTAATGGGCATCCCAAGTCTAACCAGGACCGGACACCACCCCGAATACCCAACCCAACTATCCAAACGCATACCCTGAGTCGGATAAATTCTGAACATATAACAAGATAGCTTATCCTTGAAAATCTAGACTCTGGGATAGGTCCATAACGGTGACCAACCCAAAAAAGTTCAAGTATCCAAAGCCCAACTAATAACCATACCATAAACCAATCCATACGTCCCATACAAAATGAGTTCCAAATATAAATATATATAATCCAAAAACAAAATGGAATAATAATAAGTCAAGTTTAGTTCACCGGTATCAGCCTCAATACCAATGTCAATACTAAGGATGACACCAATACCAACACCGCCCATGCCAACCCATAGTATCCCACAAAGCCTCTAACCAAAAGTAAAACAATATTAGGTTGGGACATGCCTCCGACCTTAGCCAAAACCAATGTCTATGAAATAACAGAGTATGTAAAGACATCCATGATATGAAAAGTAGACTTCCAGAATATGGAAGCTCACCACTTCAAACCAACCGAGTTGATCCCAAAATCCGATCACTAAGCAGGAGGAGTAGGACAGTCGGTTCTTGAATCACGTAGGGATACAGCCTCCCGGAGATGGTTAGTGAGTAAACACTAGTAAGTACTCAGGATAAGGATAAAATAATGGAAACCTTTAAAACCAGGTATACCAACCATATCCATTCACAACCATACATACATATATATATATATCTATGTCGGGAAAGAAAACTGGGTTTAGTATGCATTTAAAACCATTAACCTGGGTATGTGTGGCTTAATCGTCTTAGAACCACCCACGGGTTATATGGGTCCAGTGTAACCCTCTGAGCGGGCCCTGATGCATGTAACCGTATTAACCAAAGATACCATAGGAGTATGGGATTCCCGAGTACCCTTCGCTCTCCATGATACATATGTACAAGTGTACTTACGGGATTCCCATGTACCCTGTAAGTATTATTTATAGTTGCCATGACCAATCCTCTTGTCAGCAAATATGAGTTTACAGTGTCCGTCCATTGGACTCACACCCTTACAGTTAGATATCACACCCCTCTATTATTGCGAAATTAAAACCATTGCCAAACAACCAATCCACCATTCCATTTATTATTAACTGAGGTATAAGTAGTGGTATCATCATACCGACTATAGCTTGCAAGCAATGTCCTTAGCCAAACTTTTTAAGTAAAGGGATTCTCAAGTACCCATTGATTACATTATCAAGTAGACTTGGGGGAATCCCATGTACCCCATAAAATGTTTCTTATTAAGTTTGCTTGTGGGATTCCTGTGTACCCCACAAGGCTTTCAATTAGACCAACCATAACTGCCAAGACCTTACAATTTAACAATTCCAAACCATTTATACCATTTAGGGTTCCATTACCAAGTTTTACCATGCATAGTTCAATGAAAGTCAAACAATTTAACCAGAAACTTTTTCATAGGCATTTTATCAAACAAGTTGGGGGCATAGTGTTTCCAAATCCAAAACCAAGTACCAATTAACCATTCCCATTCAACCAAATATTCAAACAACTATAATAATATGAAAACCATAAGTAAAAGACATGGGAAAACCATAACCAACCTTTATAACCAAAACCACCTAACATATATTTGATAACCCAAAACCATACAACATTTATGCCACAAAAACCATACATTAAATCATGACTTTAGTTGAACTAACAATGAGGGAGGAGTAACTTGCCTTAGCTTACGATGATGATGGAGAGAAATCACCTTAGTAAGCCCCCAAATTGATCCTATTGATGGAACCTAGCCTTCATTGACCCAACAACCTTGAGAGAATTTGAGAGTGTTTTAAGTGAGTTTGAATGATTGCAATTAGGTTAAATAATGTCCCAAGAGTGATATAACTCATTGGGACTTCTGAGGTTAAGAAAGGAAATATCCTAATTACCTCCAATTTAAACTGCTTAAAATTTCCTAGGATGGTACGACCACCCTACCCCAACCGTACCTTAGGGTATGAGTGATACATTTACCTCATACCCTGGGCCTCCCCTTGGACCCCAATACTTTCCAACATACGACCACCCAAGCCAAACCATACCCAACCATAGAATTAGTACCATGAAATCGTACCTTAAGCAGAATGGAATCCCCTAGATTAAACTTTGGGCAACTTACGACTGTCATCTTACCATTCGTACCCCAACATACGAACTATATGTTCCAACTGTACCTTGTTCAAAAACCAACCAACCCACACTAGTTATCATACAACCAAGGACATTATAGTCCTACCCTATCATATGAGAAGTAGACCAAGTCGTGTGACCGAGAAATTTTTGTGAGGGTCAAAACCCGGGGTGTTTTAGTCTCCCCGACTAGGATCATTCATCCCTAAATGATGGACAAGGTAGTACAAGCATGATTTACACCCCAACATATCCATTCTAACCTTTAACTAATCCAAAAAATAATGATACAAGGAAATCAACCTTTCCTTTAACAAAGTTAGGAAACAAAGATGTGATCAAGAATACATACCTTAAGCATTAATATCTGGAGCCGAAAAAAAGTGTGGATACTTAGACTTCATGTCTTCTTCTACTTCCCAAGTAGCCTTTTCCACCTTGTGGTTCCACCATAGAACCTTAACCAAAGCTATATCCTTAGTCTACAACCAACGAACCTACCGATCCAAGATCTCTATTGGAATTTCTTCAAGACAATTCAAGATACCCAATCCCTCCAAAGAAACAACTGATGAAGGATCACCTATACACTTTCTCAGCATAGAGAATGAAATAGAGGATGAACGAAGATCAAACTAGAAGGCAACTCTAATCATACGTGACATTACCAACCCACTACAAAACCATATAAGGACCAACATACCGGGGACTGAGCTTCCCTTTTTTCCCAAATCACATTACTCCCTTCATGGGAGATACCTTTAGAAATACCTTATCCCCAACCTCAAATTCCAAGTCTCTACGCCTTACTTCTATATAAGACTTTTGAAAACTTTGGGTAGACTTATTCCTCTCTTGAATCACCTTTACCTTTTTCCTGGCCTAGTAAACCACCCAATAGGAGATCTACACCTCCTGCCATACAATGACTCAAATAGGACCATCCCAATACTACAGTGATAGCTATTGTTATAAGCAAACTATATAAGCAGTAGATGCTTAACCTAATTACCACCATAGTCAATTACACATGTGTGAAGCGTATCCTCCAACGTCTGAATAGTCCTTTGTGCTTTCCCATTTGTCTGTGGATGAAAAGTGGTACTAATACTAACCTTAGTACCCAACCCTTTCTAAAATGACTACAAGAAGTGAGAAGAAAACTGTGTACCATGATCAGAGATGATAAAAATAAGTACACCATGCAACTTTACAATCCCATGAAGATACAACCTCGCATAATCCTCAGCCAAAAAGTTATTCCTCACTAGCAAGAAGTGAGCCAACTTTGTTATCCTACCCACAATGGCCCAAACCAAATCAAATTGATTCAAAGACCTAGGAAGATAGGTAATAAAATCCATATTTATCACCTCCCATTTCCATTTTGGCAACTCAATCTCTTGATACAAACCCCTAGACATCATGTGCTTAACTTTCACTTTTTGACACACTAAAAACTTGGTGAAAAAATTAGTCCCATCCTTATTTATACCATTCTACCAATACATATCCTTGAGATCATGATACATTTTTGTTAAACCAGAATGAACAACATAGCGCGATTCATGCAACTCAGCAAATATCCTTTTTCATAAACCATCAATATCAAGAACACATAAACTCCCTTGGTACCTCTGCATTCCATTGTCACTGATATCAAATACCATTAAATTTTGCCCACCTACCTCACCCTTAATCTTCATCAAGATAGGATTTAGAATTTGCTTCTCCTTGATCTCTACACCAAGGGATGACAAAACCACTTCTTGTACCAATACACCACCATTTTTGGAGTCTAAAAAATGAACTCTAATATTAGCCAAGCGGTGAAGGTACTAATTCCTACTTCTCCTTATCTACTTAAGCTAAACTCCCTATGGAAAACCTGCTAATAACATTAGAAATATCATTAGCCTTACCTAGATGGGAGTGAAGACTCATGTCATAGTCCCTGAGATGATCAAGCCATCTTCTCTGCCCAAAATTAAGCTCTTTTGAGTGAACACATACTGCAGACTCTTATGATCAGAAAAGATGTCCACGTGCATTCCATACAAGTAGTGCCGCTAGATTTTCAATGCAAACACCATCGCTAAAAGTTTAAAATCATGAGTAGGATAGTTCCTCTTATGCCCCTCTAATAGCCTAGAAGCATAGGCAATCACCTTCCCATGTTGCATCAAATCACAACCAAGTCCTACCCGATATTCATCACAATAAACTATAAACACCTCATTGGCTTGGGGCAAAGTAAAAAATAGAGCCAAAGTTAGCTTATGTTTTAGCTTCTCGAACTACCCTAAAAAGCATCTGACCAAGAGAACTTTACCTTTTTCTGAGTCAGCTTAGTCAAGAGGGCAACTATCATAGATAAACTTTCCATGAACCTTCTATAGTACCCAGCCAAATCCAAGAAACTCTGAATGTTGGTTGGAGTCGTGGATCTAGTCTACTTTTTGACCACCGTAACCTTTCCTGGATCCACCATGATCCCCTTGCTAGAAATAATATGACCCAGAAAAGTAACAACATTCAACAAAAATTTACATTTTGAGAATTTGGCATACAACTACTGCTTCTTCAAGGTCGGTAACATAACACAGAGGTTATTGGCATGATCTACCTCACTCTTAGAGTACACCAGAATTTTATCAATGAACACAATGATAAAAAGATTAAGAAACTAATAAAAGACCTTGGTCGTCAAATCCATGAATGTCGTCGGGGCATTGGTTAACCTAAATGATATCACCAAGAGTTCAAAGTTCCCACACTAAGTACGAAAATATGTCTTAGGGATACCCACCTCCCTAATTTTAAGCTGATGATACCCAGACCAAAGATCTATCTTTGAAAAGAACTTACCACCTTTCAACTGATCAAACAAGTCATCTATCATTAGGAGAGGATACTTGTTCTTAACTATCACCTTATTTAATTATCAAAAGTCAATGCACATCAGAAGGGAACTATCTTTCTTATGGATGAATAACACCAGTGTACCCTACAGGGATACACTAGGATGGATGAAACCCTTATCCAAAAGATCCTTAAGTTGCTCCTTGAGTTCCCTCAACTCAGCTAGAGAAATCCTATAAGGAGGAATAGATATTTGATGAGTATCCAGAACTAAATCAATCCCAAACTCAATCTTCCTATTTTGAGGAACACCATAAAGATCACCTAAAAGATCTCAGGAAACTCATTTACCACCAAAACTAAATGCAAAGAAGGACCTTTTGAGTTATAATCTTTAACCTAGACTAGATTATAGATACTCCCTTTGGAGATTAATTTTTGAGATCTAAGATATGATATAAACCTCCCCTTGAGAGCTAGGGAACCACCTAAAATTCAAGAGAGGGGTGAATTGAAAATTTTTTCTGTGAGTTGACTATGACTCCTTACAGTCATTTTTCCTGCAAATCCGAACACCTCACCAACAGATTAAATTTAGAACACTTAAATAAGTATATAATAAAACATAAAGTAATAACACAAAGATTTATTCTAGTTTGGCACACCAATGCAATGGCTATATCCATTCCCCTTGGGTTTTAAATTTTCCTTAAATCGTTGAATGTTTGGCTTGAGTACAATGATAAGAAACAAGTTCTAAGACTTATTTTTCTCTTTAGATCTTGTGACACAGCTTTAGTTGATGTTACAAAGTTGTCATTATCCTACTCTTTATGTAACAATTGTAAACTAAAGTTACAAAGCCTTGTGAGACTAAGATTGAGACACTTTGAATTTTTTGCTTGAAATTATATGAATAGTGTCTGTCTTTAGTCTTCATATTTTATAGTCTTCAATTGCTACTCTTCATAAGAAAACCCAAGAAATTTTTTCTTAATCAAGGATGTGAATTGATTCCTTTATTGAGGAATATAGTCATATGATTTGTCCATTATGGCTTTGGATCACGTCCATATTAGATATGTCCCTGATATATATTTTTTTTGGTTTTGTAGAGATTGATTTCTTTCCAAATATACTCATGATCTTTTCTTCCTGATTGATGTGGTCTGCCTTGATTTTGGAATTGTGATCCTTCTTCGATTTGTGTGATATTTGATTGATCTGCTTTCCATATTCTTGAAATTTTTCCATTTTATTTTCCATGTCATGATTTCCCATATCTTACAATATTTTGAAATGATTTTTCGTGTTTTTTAGAGATGATATTATCCATCCATGCGTTCTTGTTGTGATTGTTTTTCCTTGGATACCATGGATGTCTTTCCATTCTTGATGTCCTTATATTTTTGGAGCCGGCTTCCTTTATCTTTCCACTATTAGCAGTTGCAAGGATACACTTATTAGTTTGTCATTATTAAAACATAAACTTAGTAGGCTAACAATCTCCCTCTTTTTGATGATGACAACAAAAGTAAACATCAGTTGACTTCCTTGTCTGTCAGCTTACTCCTCCTGACTTGTGTAAGCATTAGCTAATATGTAAACTTCCTCTACTCCCCCTGACTGGTAGGTTATTATGATGTTCCTAATTTTTTCTCTCTTTGACATAAACAAAAAGAAACAATGCATAAGCAATATGAAGATAGAGGAATGTACAATAGAAATGAAGCAAAAAGGTTTTAAATATCATGAATGCTAAGATTCCAAGCCTATTTCGTAGAGAGAAAAATCTAGCTTCTACTAGGGGTTTTGTAAAGATATCTGCTAGTTGATTTTTAGAGTCAATAAATTTTTGGAAAAATTCACCATTTTTAATATGGTCTCAAACAAAATAATGCTTGATATCAATATGTTTAGCTTTAGAGTGATGAACAGTATACTTAGATAGGTTAATGGCACTAGTGTTATCACATATAATAGGAACATATTCAAAAGATAAGTCAAAGTTTAGATGCTGATGCATAATCCATAAGATTTTAGTTCCATAGCTTTCAATAGTTATGTATTCAGCTTCTATGGTCGAGAGATCAATGGAAGTTTATTTCTTGCTATGCCATGAGATAAAGGCATAGCCAAGAATTTAACATGTTCTATTGATGTTCTTTCTGTCACTCTTGTCTCCTACAAAACCTACATCTGAATATCAAATTAAATCAAAGTGTAAGGAGTAGGGATACCGTAAACCAAGGTCTTAAGTTCCTATTAGCTATCGGGTGACTCATTTGATGGCAGTGATATGAGATTCATTAGGAGTCGATTGGAATCTGGTACAGTTATACACACAAAACATAATTTTTGGCCAACTTATAATTAAGTAGAGTAAATATTCGATAATCCCCTGATACATTTTTCCTCAATGTCTTTTCCAGCTAAGTATGAATCAATGTTAGTGGATGGGCTCTTGGGTATTCCATAGGCCTTTCCCTTTTCCATGCCAAATATTTTGATGAGTTCTTTCGTGTATTTGGCTTGACTAATAAGGATGCCCTTGGTAGTTTGTTTGATTTGTAATCCTAGAAAGAATGTGAGCTCACCGATAAGACTCATTTCAGATTCTCCTTTCATCAAATTTGAAAAATTCTCGTACATAGAGATGTTAGAACTACCAAAGATGATATCAATAATGTAAATTGATACAATGAGGATATTTGAATCAATCTTTTGAATGAATAGAGTTGTGTTAATTTTACCTCTTTGAAAATTATTATTAAGTAGAAAAGTGCTCAATCTCTCGTACCAAGCTTTTAGAGCTTGTTTGAGGCCGTAGAGCGACTTTGATAACTTGAAAGCATTATTTTGAAATGAAGGATCTTCAAATCTAGGGGGTTGTTTCACAAAACCTTCCTCATGAATGAAGAAATTCAAGAAAGCACTTTTTACGTCCATTTGATATAACTTAAAACATTTGAATGCAGTAAAAGCTAATAAAATTTGTATTCACTCTAACCTTTCCATGGGGACAAAGGTCTCATCATAATTAATACCTTAATGCTGAGACTAGCCTTGAGCTACAAGCCTAGCTTTATTTCTGATAACTTTACCTTCTTTATTTACCTTATTTCTGTATACCCATCTGGTTCCAATTACTGAGCAGTTTTTTGGTCTTTCAACTCGAGTCCAAACTTGATTTCATTGAAATTATTCCAGTTCTTCCTTCACAGCTTCAACCCATGATTCATTATTGAGAGCTTCATTATTTTCTTCAGTTCAATTTGGGACACAAGGTCAATGGATACGTGTCTCCTTAATGATGCTCTAATTTGCACTCTATCTTCTGGATTTTTGATGATGAGTTTATTTGGATGGTTGGCATCATGCTTCCATTATTTTGGAATATTTGGATTCACTATTTCTTCTGTGGGAGTCGACTTGTCTTGTGAGGACTCTAGAGTTGTACTATGATTTTCTCTAGTTTGTATATTACTTACTTGTTCTTTATCAATACTTCATAACTTCGTGGATCAAATTTCCCTAGGGTATTCTTACCATTATTGTGAATAAAGTATTGCAATCGAAGGGATGAAAGTAGACGATGTTGGAATTCTTTCCTCTCCAGAATTCATAAGGTGTTTTCTTCAAAATAGATGTGATCAAACACCTATTGATGATATGAAATGTTGTACTAACTACTTCTACCCAAAAGTGATCTAGGAGATTATGTTCTAACAGCATTGTCCTAGCAGTTTCCTGGAAGGACCGGTTCTTCTATTCCACTACACCATTTTATTGAGGAGATCATGAAGAGAAGTTCCGAGAGTATCCATTCTAAGAATAATACTTATCAAATTCCTTATTTTAAAATTCTCTGCCATGATCACTATAAACGTAGGTGATGAGGTGTCCAACTTCTCTGTGTATTTTTCTATAAAAAATCTCAAAGTTTGTGAAAGCTTCATGTTTATGTGTAATAAAAATAACCCATATAAATCATGAGTAATCATCAACTATGACAAAAACATATCTTTTTCAACTAATGCTTGTGGTCTTGGTAGGACCAAACAGATCCACGGGGATTTTTTAGAGAGGCTTGGTAGTAGAGACAATGTCTTTAGCTTTGAAAGATATTCTAGTCTGATTACCCAGTTGGCAGGCATCACAGATGTGATCCTTTTCAAACTTAGGTTTTGGCAGACTTTTCACCAAATAAAGTCTAGACAATTTCTTAATAATGTGCATACTAGCATCCCTGATCTTTCTATGCCACAACCAAGTATCATTGGCTTGGACAATGAGGTAGGTTAAGTTTGCGAAATAAGGATTATTTAAAATATAAATGTTATCAACACGTTCACTGATAAGGGAGATATTTCCTTTGTCATGTTTGATAAAGAATCTTTCAGCTTTGAAAAGGACTCCAAATCCAACATCACATAGTTGACCGATGCTAAGCAGGTTGTGTTTGAGACCATCTATTAGGTATACTTCGGTGAATTCACATGATGAGATGAGTCTTACTAAGATGACTCCAATGACGTTGCCTCTTATATTATCACCAAATCTGACTGATCCCCTATCTACTTTCTTTAGGGAGGAAAAGTTCTTCTTTTTTTTGCTTATATATCTAGAACATTCATTGTCAATGACCCACATTCCTTTTCTATGGCTCTTGCGGACCTACTTCTGCAAAATAAAAAAGTTAATTTCATGTAAGTACCCAAGTGGTCTTGGGGCCTTACAGGTTAGATATGATTTCTTTAGGTTTCCAAACCCACACACTTTTAGTTTTATGCCTGTACCTTTAGGATTTGTGCCCTCTCTATCCATAAGTAAACTAGATGGGTCATTGAGGGAAGAAGGAGGTCTTAGCTGATTTAAATAACCCTGATAAGGAACTCGGATTTCTTTCGAAGGAGTTTTCTCCTATGAAACTGTGGCTTGGGGATTTTTTAAGTCTTTTTAATTTTGTTTTGGTGTTACCAAGCTCTTCATAAAGCAAGTCAATTTTAACTTGATATGCTTCAATTTCTATTTGCCAGTTTTTCGTTCCTCTAAGAGTTTTTGTTTAATTCGAGCTTTACAATTTTTCTTCTCTTGAGCTATCTTATTATATTCATCTATGATTTATAAAGTTCATCGATTAACATATCCAGATTACACTCTAGATTATTAAAGTTATGACAGTTATGTGATTTTACCTTACTAAGTTTACTTGTTGCCATAAAGCACATATTAGCAATATCTATTTCTTCTTCAGTTTCATCTTCATCGCTCCAGGCTCCAAAATTTTGATTTGTTTAGATAATTATTATCTCAATTGTTGATAGTTTTGTTTGAAATATCTAGGCCTTCAATGGTAGTAACAGAGATTATTGTTTCTGGTGGAGACATTGTTTTAGCCTCCTTGTGGTCTTTGTTGTCTCTGTCTCATGATCTGCCTTACCCCATAATTTATGAGGGTCATTTCTTTGCTATTAACATCTTCCAAAATGTACTTCTCTCTTATTGAAGTAACATTGAACGCCACTGGTTTCTTCTTTTCATCATTGTGAAACTTATTGATATAATATTTCACATATGCAATAAGGTTACCTCATAGTTCATCATATGTCATGTTATGAAGATATCCGTCTTCTAGAATAGCAACCTTGGTTTCCTAAGTTTTTGGGAGAATTCATACCATCTTCTGGACTTACAGGCTATGAGGATAAATGATCCCCAGTGATTATAGTTCGTACACGATTTTACTGAATCTAGAAAACATTGTTTCAATATTCTCATTTTCCTCTATTTTGAATAACTCGTATTCATTGACAAGAGAAATAATTTTTGATTTCATCACTTTGGTGGTTCCTTCATAGGTTACCTCCAATTTGTCCCACATTTCTTTTGTGGTTTCACACAGTGAAATCTTCTTGTATTCTTCTCCGCTAACTATACACAAAAGCAAACTTATAGCACGTGTGTTAGTTTGAATAAACTCTTATTGTTCTTTCATGACCTTTAAGATTTCAAGGTCCTCTATGTTAGAACTTCTAGATTCTTTATCTTTGTCTTTTGACTTCTTCTTGAGTCCTGGAATCAGCTTTGGACCTTTCTTGATGACAACCCAGGTTTGGAAGTCATTTGATTGGATAAAGATTCTGAACTTGTTCTTCCGATATGATTAATGTTGTCCGTTAAAGTATGGTGGTCTTGTGGAGGAATGACCATCTTGAAGGAGAGCACCGAGAATCTGATAATTGGTCATTTGATCTTTGCTCACTTGCAGTTAAGCAATGCTATTTGTAAGACCTTCTCTGATATTAATTGAAATTCAAGAGGGGGTGAATTGAAATTTTCTTCTGTGAGTCGAGTACTGACTCATCACAGTTGACTCGCCTGCAGATCTGAACACTTCACAAACAGATTGAATTTAAAACACTTAAATAAGTAAATAACAAAATGTAAGGTAATAACACAAAGATTTATCCTGATTTGGAATACCAATGTAGTGCCTACGTCCAGGCCCCTTGGTTTTCAAAATTTCCCTAGATCGTTGAATGTTTGGCCTGAGTACAATGATAGGACATAAGTTTTGAAAACTTTTTTTGCTCTTCAGATCTTGTGACACAGCTTCAGTTTATGTTACAAAGTTTACTCGATCCTACACTTTATATAGCAAATTTAACTAAGTTACAAAGCCTTGTAAGACTAAGATTGATACATTTTGAATTTTCTGCTTGAAGTTACGAGAAAAGTGTTTGTCTTCAGTCTTCGTCTTTTATAGTCTTCAGCTGCTACTCTTCATAAGGAAACCCAAGATATTTCTTCTCAATAAAGATTGTAAACTGATTCCTTGATTGAGGAATATAGTCGTATGATATGTATATATATATAGCTTTGGATCACATCCATATTAGATCTGTCTGTGATCTATTTTTTATTTTGGATTTGTAGAGATTGATTTCTTTCCAAATATGCTCATGATCTTTTCTTCCTGATTGATATGGTCTGCCTTGATTTTGGGATTGTGATCCTTCTTCTATTTCCATGATATTTGATTAATCTGCTTGCCATAATCTTGAATTGTTTTTCTGTTCCATTTGCCATACCGTGATCTTCCATATCTTCCAATATTTTGAAATGATTTTTCGTGACATTTGGAGCTGAGAATTTCCTTCCAGTTGTTCTTGTTGTGATTGATTTTACTTGGACACCATGTATTTACTTCCATTCTTGATGTCCTTCTATTTTAGGAGCTGGCTTCCTTTATATTTCCACTATTAGCAGTGGCAAGGATACACTTGTTAGTTTGTTATTACTAAAACATAAACTTAGGAGGCTAACACCACCCTCCCAATCAATAACTGGCTCACCAGGGAACCTAAAGACAACGTTGTGGGTTTGAAAATCTAAGGATTCGTAGCACGATTATAACCAATCCATACCCAGAATAAAATCAAAGTCCACATCTAACTCAAATAAATCCACAAATGTAACACCCTGATTTTTCTAAACCGGAATGCTACACGATGCTTATGACCTCAAAGGACCATAAGCTAACCCATTAATGATATCTATACCTGAGCACTGCAATATATAATGTAATAATGCAGAAAACATAAATATGTAGGCCGTAAGGTTCAATTGAATAAAGAATTTGTAAAATAGTAACATCCGTGTGGGTGAAAGATACCCAAAACAATTGAAAACTGAATCAAATTTAAACTAAATCTAAAAGCCTCTAAATACTGTCTAAATAAGAAGTTGAAGGAACATGTCTCTAACTAACTCCGTCTAGCAAAACTGAGATGAAATAATAAATGGAATAAAATAATATCATATCATCCTCGAATAAAGAGGACTCATTGCAAATCTGTATATGAGAATGTAGCTGCTACAGCTGGTCTGGAACTCGTGTCTCTGAACCTATGGTGTAACATGAAAATAAAGCACCATAGCGCAAATGCGTTAGTACAACGGGAGTACTGAGTATACGAGTGAGGTAGGCTATTGCAAAGGGTTTACATACATGAATAATGCAAACTGACTGAATAATATGAACGTAAGAGTACAAACATACATACATAGTAACTGAGATCATGAGTACGTGATAGCTAAATTTGTATGCTAATACATGGTTTACTGATAACTGACATGGCTGAAACTGTATTTCTAATAACATAGGCGACTGGGTCTGATAGTCTTGAATCTGATGGAGTACGTACAAAACATAAACCACTAGAACATGATCTCATGACGGACATGACAGATAAGCTAAACATATCATGCTGGACATGCAAATCTGATGCATGAGTAACTGATTCATGAATGCATAACTGAGACTTCTGATAACTGAGTTCTCCCAATGAGAATGCATATTTGATGCATGATTATAGACTGGACTGATACATGAATGCAATACTGAATATGCAACGGTCATAGATACCAAGTTTATGATAAGAACATGAACATAAAATTGAGTATGCTTAAGGAAAACTATTACCTTGAGCTTGATCTGAATTGGCAGAGAAGAGGTGAGGATACTTGGTACGCATATCTACTTCTGTTTCCCAAGTAGCTCCCTTATGAGACTAATTTCTCCAAAGAACCTTGACTAGAGGGACTTCTTTGTTCCTAAATCTACGAGTCTGATAGTCTAAGATTTTGACTGGCATCTCTTCATAAGAGAGACTGTTCTGAATGTCAATGCTCTTAATAGGGACTAAAACTGCTGGATCACCTATGCATTTCTTAATCAAAGAGACATGGATGAGTGGATGAACTGAGGCTAGATCTAAATTCAATTCGAGCTCATAAGCTACCTTACCAAAGCAATTGAGAATCCTAAAGAGACCGACATATCGGGGATTGAGTTTCTCTTTCTTGCTGAACCTCTTCACTCCCTTTATGGGAGAGATATTGAGGTAGACATAGTCATTGACCTCAAACTCGAGATCCTTTCTACGAATATCTGCATAAAACTTTTGTCGACTATGAGCATCCCAGAGTCTCTCTTGGATCAACTAAACTTTCTCTTAGGCGTCGAATACTAAGTCAGGACCTATAATTGAGGCCTCACAAATTTCGAACTAACCGATTGGAGATCTACATCTCCTACCATAAAGAGCTTCGAATGGAGCCATATGAATACTAGAATGATATGTATTGTTGTATGCAAACTCAATCAAAGGCAAGTGATCATCCCAACTTCCCTTAAAATCAATTGCACACGCCCTTAGCATATCTTCGAGAATCTAAATGGTCCTTTCTGCTTGAGCATCTATCTGAGGAGGAAATGCTATACTGAGATGAACTTGGGTACCAAGAACCTTTTGGAATTCTTTCCAGAAGTAAGAGGTGAACTGGGTACCTCTGTCCGAAATAATAAATAGTGGAATACCGTGTAATCTGACCAACTCCCTGATATAGATTTTGGCATAGTTCCTCGGTTGAATAAGAGTACGAACAGGAAGAAAATAAGCTGACTTGGTTATTCTATCTACAATGACCCAAACTGAATCATGCTGATGATGAGTTCTAGGCAAACCCATCACGAAGTCCATGTTCACTTCTTCCCACTTCTAAGTAGGAATGGTGAACTCTTGTATGGAACCACTAGGTTTCTGATGCTTTATCTTAACCTGCTGATATGTAAAATACTTAGACACAAAATTTGCAACATCTCTCTTTATCCCACTCCACCAATAGATCTCCTGTAAGTCATGGTACATCTTAGTGGCCCTTAGATGAATAGAGTATCGCGCACCATGCACTTCTGTAAGAATTTGCTGCCTTAAGCCATCTACACCTAGAATGCACAAACGACCCTAACAACGAAGAACACCATCTCCCCCTTGGGTGAAAACCTCAACTTTCTAATTCTGAACTGACTCTTTCAGCTTGACAAGGCTAGGATCCCTTTCTTTCTTTTCTTTCACCTCGGAAACTAGAGATGACTCTGAACTACTCTGAACATATACATCACCCTTGAAAGAGTCGACTAAGCGAAGACCTAGTCTGGCTAGATGATAGATTTCCTAATCTATTTTCTTCTTGCTATCCTCAACATAAGAAACACTACCTATGAAGAGTCTACTGAGAACATCGGCCATAAAATTGTCCTTGCCCGGATGATAAAGAAAACTCATATCATAATCTTTCAAAAGCTCTAACCACCTTCTCTGACGAAAATTGAGATCTTTCTGAGGAAAGACATACTAGAGACTCTTATGATCTGTAAAGATATCTACATGAACTCCATAAAGATAATGCCTCCAAATCTTCAAGGCAAATACTACGGCTGCTAACTCAAGATCATGAGTAGGATAATTCTTTTCATAGGGCTTTAGCTGTCTGGAGGCATAGGCTATGACCTTACCATGCTGCATGAGGGCATAACCTAAACCCACTCTGGATGCATCACAATAGACTACAAAACCATCTGAGCCGTCTGGAAGTGCTAGAACTCGAGATAAGGTGAGTCGAGTCTTTAACTCTTGAAAACACTTCTTGCATGAATCTGACCATTGAAACTTAACCTTCTTCTGAGTAAATCTGGACATAGGAGATGTAATAGAGGAAAATCCCTCGACAAACCATCTGTAATAGCCAGCCAAACCCATGAAACTCCTGATATCAGATGGAGATATAGGGCATGGCTAGTTTCTTACTGCTTTTGTCTTCTGAGAATCTACTCTAATACCATCATCGGAAATAATATGGCGAGGAATGCTACTAATCTTAGCCAAAATTCACACTTAATAAACTTGACAAATAACTGATGATCCCTGAGAGTCTGAAGAACAATTTTGAGATAGTGTGAATGATTATGCTTAGTGCGAGAATAGACCAGAATATCATCTATAAAGACTATGACCAACATGTCTAAGTACTGCTTGAACACCCGGTTTATCAAGTTCATGAAAGATACAGGGGCATTGGTAAGACCAAAGGACATGACAAGAAATTCGAAGTGACCATACCACATATGAAAAGTTGTCTTCGAGACGTCACATTCTCTAACTCTGAGCTGATGATAGCCTGATCTGAGGTCTATCTTAGAGAAGTAACTGGCACCCTAAAGTTGGTGAAACAAGTCATCTATTCTAGGAAGTGGATACCTGTTGTTGATCGTAACTTTGTTGAGCTAACGGTAATCGATCCACATCCTGAGAGAACCATCTTTCTTGTGCACGAATAAGACTGGTGCACCCCATAGGGATACACTGGGCCTGATGAATCCCTTATCTTAGAGATCCTTCAACTGATCTTTTAGTTTCTTGAGTTATGCTTGTGCCATTCTGTATGGGAGAATAGAAATAAGCTGAGTATCTAGGAGAAGGTCTATGGCGAAGTTTATTTCCCTTTTGGGAGGAATGCCTGGAAGATCTTCGAGAAAGACATCTTAATATTCATTAACCACTGGGACTGATTTGAGACTAAGATATTCAGAACTGGAATCCTTAACATGCATGAGATAACACACACACCCCTTAGAAATCATTTTCCTTGCCCGAAGGTAGGAAACAAGCTGACCCCTACTAACACCCCATATTTTTGTGTGTACTTATTCTATTTATATGGAACTTGATATATCTTTGTGGTGTAGGTGGAGTTCTAAATACTTTCCATGTGGTTTAATGTGACCAAGTATATACAAAATTTAAGTTAGATTAAAGAGTTAAGAACTAAAAATTGAGTATTTTGTTAAGGTGCTTTCTTGACTTACTTAAGCTAGTAGGTGGATCACTTACTTGAGCTATTTGGACGAAGTTAATGGGATCAAGCCCATGTATCAGATTAGGCCTTATATTAATGTATTCATTTGAGCCCAAATTAAGTAAAAGAGAAAGAAAATGGAGAAAAAAGGCCCAATACTCAAATCTGCCAAATACCAAGTTAAAGAGAAGACAAGGAGGAAAAATTGGTAGCTAAGGTCCAATAGTTTTTGATCCACTAAGGCCCAATATATTGAGAAAGTATATAAATCAATTACTTGAAAAAATTTGTCCCAAAAATAGTCAATAAATTCGTCCAAGAGCATCTCCTATTTATGGATTGAAATCAGCAATTTTTCTCATTTTCACTTAGACAAAATTTCTAGCTTTCTAGGTTTTTCTCTCTTGTTCTCTCTTGGCTATGAAACAACCCTATAATTCCACAAGGGTTATTGGGATTGAACTTGGTTCCAAGCTAAAGGTAAGTGAACAATTCATGATCTTGTACCATGGAAACTATATGTTCTTTAAGATTAATTTTCAGACAGCTCTCTCTATAAGTTTGGGCAGTCCATTGTTCTTAGTTAGTAAGGGATTTCTCTTTTCTCTTTTGATGTATGTGTGAAGGGATTAAGCTATTGAGTAAATACACATTAACACACTAAAATACCAAGGAATTCAAGGTATGGTTGCTGTCCACTTTTGTCCTTTTTCCATATACATGTGTTGATAGAGGATTGCACATATTGGGTTGCTATTAAAGGACTATTGGGTGTTGCTACAGACCGTTTTGTGTGTTTGTGTTATGGGATGCCCGGTTGCTATTGGGAAAAGGTGTGATTAGTTTGTATTGAATTATAGCAGATGGATGTGGTGGTACACCACTGAATTTATGATTGTGTATGTATATTGCTTATTTCGTTTTGTGTGTGTTGATTGGAAGGTGAAATGAAGCCGAGGTTGTGTAAGGGGATATTATGTGAAAATGTATGGTATGTCACTGTAATTGGAGTACAAGAGCGTTAAAGTTACACCCTTTGTTGATAAATTAAGGGCTTACTTCCCGGCCACTAGTTTGGTGAAGTTAAATAGCCAAAATGTGACGTTTGGTTGCTAATATTAGTTTTCCATATATTTCATTGTAAATAATTAATCTAAAAGTGCGGGAAGTCGAGTTGGGCTGGTATTGGAGTTTTACAACCAGGTATGTAAGGTATACTCTATTTTGCACTCTTGGCGTTAAAATGGATACTTGTTCCATCGAGTAAGCTTCCAAGGTCATCCAAAAACACGTGCTACATAATAGCACCTATGATATTCTATGTTATTAATGAACTTATTCCCACTCGATGATGTGTTAAACCACCTCGATACATGCTTGCTACCTATCCTACATGCCTATTTTCACTAGTAAATTTCAGAATTTCTCCGGTAACTCAAATAAGATCCATGTATTATTTTTAACTCCTAAACACTTCATTAGTGTGCCAACAACTCCTTACTTCATTGTTATTGCATTGATTGCCTATTTACATGTCTCTTATTGATAGATCATTATTTCAAGGTACCATAAGGTTATGACCATCGAAGTAACAATCTCAAAAGGCTAATTAAACTAAGTAACAAAAATCTATAAAATGGGTGGCAGCTCAGGGGCATAAGTCTAGCATGGGCCGATTTCAATACTTTATATATAGGTGGCAGCTTAGGGGCATAAGCCTAGCATGGGCCAATCCTGATTTATTATTTACCACTGATCAGCTGGTCATTTGTATCATATGGATTACAAAGATAATGAAGTAAGAAGGGTAAAGGAAGAAAGAAATATAATGTACCCTGTTCCATCAGTAAATGTAAAGGTGGTCTACTAGCACTATTCTTACACTTTTTATATATTTTTATTGAGCCTTTTTGTCATGTATTGTTACTTTAATGCCTTGCATACTCACTACATTTTTTTGTATTGACTCTTCTTATGGGGGGACTTATTTTTCATGCTACAGGCACAGGTGCTTCGGCAAACATGCCTCCTCAGTAGGAGCCCAGGATATTCATCTGCTATTGGTGAGATCCAGTTTGCTTCCGGGCTTTCCGAGTTGGTTCCATATATTTTTAGTATTGTATAAAAGTTAATAGTATGGTAGGGATTTGTCTCGACCTTAGCTAAATTTTGTGAATCATCTAGAGGCTTTGTATACCAATGTAAAGTTAAGCATGGTAGTGTGTTATCTTGTAGATGTTATGGCCCCAACGGCCAAGTCTATTATGTATATACTTTTAGGGCTTGTCGTTTATATTTTTTACATTAAGGCATTATATCCTTATATGGCAAAACCTTTGCCTATTATAGTTACATGCATGTGAATTCCAAGGTTATAGGTTGGTTCTTTCGGTCCTTCACAGCTACGGGTGCCTGTCCTCCCCAATAGGATTTGACACATCACAAAAGTGGTATCAGAGCGAGTCATCCTAGGGAGTCTACAAAGCCGTGTCTATGTAGAGTCTTGTTTATGGGTATGAAGTGCACCACATCTATAAACATGAGGCTATGGGACATTTAGGGATTGTCTCTTTTCTTCATATCTTAGATCGTGTAATAGAGACCATATTGTAGATAAACTCATATTTACCCATTGAATCATTTTGTTTCTCTTATTATAGTAAGGATGTCGGTTACGAGGAGTAAGAGTATAGGAAAGCGAATAGATGTGGCTGACGGAGAAGGAACTAGCAAGACACCACCTATACAAGCTAATCAAAGTGAGGCTCAAGCTGAGTATGTATCAAAAACTTCTTCTACTCCAGAAGAGCTAGGAAAGAGAAGAACCACATCCTCAAAGCCACCTATTAATGCTACTGATCAAGATCTTAGAAATGCGGTGCAACTTTTGGCTCGTATAGTTGCTGGACAAGCTCAAGGGTAAGCCATTCCTACTACATGTTCTAGTGGTGCAGATAAGGCAGCTAGCCTTCGGATAAAAGACTTTCTTAAGTTGGATCCTCCCACCTTCACCGGATAGATATTAATGAAGACCCACAGGACTTCGTTATCAAATCCAAATGGCTCTAGATATTATGCATATATCAGGTAAAGAGACAGTTGAGTTAGCAACATATAGATTCAAAGGGGAGGCTATATTTTGGTACGAAGACTAAAAATGATCTAGAGGTATCGATGCACCCTTAGCTACTTGGAAAGAGTTCAAAGAGGCATTTCTTAATCATTACCTTCCATTCGATATTCGACAGGACCATGCAGATCAGTTCTTGAATCTTCACCAGGGGAATATGAGCTTAAGGGAGTACAACCTCCAATTTAACTCCTTGTATAGGTATGCTCCTAATATTGTGCTACTATGGATGATAGAGTTCATCAATATGTAGAAAGGTTGGATCCATATTTGGTTAGAGATTGTACTATTGCTACTTTGAACAAAGACATGGACATAGCAAGGATACAAGCTTTTGCATAAAAAATGGAGGGTCAGAGGCAAAGGAGAAGAACACAAGAATTGGAAAGAGGATATTCCAAGAGGGCCATATCTACAGAGCAGTTTATGGCATCCCAAGGAGATTTTAGGCCTCAATTTTCTAATAGACCACCTATTCCATTATCTTCTTACTTTACAGCTAGTGCTCCACCACAGTTTCAAGGGTCCAAAGGTAATTAATTTGGGCAAAGAAGTGAGAGTCAGATTTCACGAATAGTGGAGTATCAAGGGCAAGGAAGTATGAAACAATTAAGACCTCCTCAACAGCCATGCAAACAATATGGAAAGCTTCATTTAGGTGCATGATAGTTCAGGACAAATGCTTTTTTTTGGTGTGAGATGTCGGGGCATATGATGAGAGAATGCCCACAAAGACGCATACGTGATATGGCACGACCTACTGGATTAGCCGTTGCATCATCATCATTGGTACCTTATTCAGGTAGGGGTGCATAACCTATGGGTCGTGTTAGGGGTGATAAAGGAGCAACTAGTTCTAGTGGAGTTCAGAATCATACGTATGCTCTAGTGGATCGACAAAATTTAGAGGCTTCTCCAGATGTGGTTACAGGTACATTGTTTATCTTTTCACTTGATGTATATGCATTAATTGATTCCGGTTCTACCTTATCATATGTCACTCCATTGGTTGCTAGAAAGTTCAAAAGAACACCAGAATTACTAGCTAAGCCATTGGAAGTGTCTACGCTTGTTGGGGAATCCATTATAGCTAGAAGGGTTTATCAAAATTGTATTATAACTATTTGTGGTCGCGATACGATGGCTGATCTTGTTGAGCTTTAAATGGTAGATTTTGCTGTTATAATGGGTATGGACTGGTTGGCATCTTGTTATGCCACAGTAGATTGCCAAACTAAAGGGGTGTATTTCCATTTTCCAAAGGAGGTAGTCCTTGAATGGAGAGGTAATATTAGTGCGCCAAGAGGTAATTTTATTTCTTATTTTAAGGAAAAAAGAATGATTTCCAAAGGTTAGATATATCATCTAGTTAGAGTAAAGGATACATATGAGGAGCCACCAACTCTTCAAACTATTCCGATGGTAAATGAATTTCCTAATGTATTTCTTGAAGACCTTACAGGTTTGCCTCCTGAACGAGAAGTGGAGTTTGGTATTGATGTTATTCCAGGCACCCAACCAATCTCAGTTCCTCCGTATAGAATTGACCCGACAGAATTACAAAAATTGAAAGATCAATTGAAAGACTTTCTAGAGAAAGGATTCATAAGGCCTAGTATGTGCCTCTGGGGTGCACCAGTGTTATTTGTGCGTAAGAAAGATATTTCATTGAGAATGTGTATTGACTACCGGCAACTGACTAAGGTGACTATTAAAAATAAATATCCCCTTCCAAGAATTAATGATTTATTTGATCAGTTACAAGGTGCCAAGTGCTTCTCAAAGATTGATTTGAGGTCAGGTTACCACCAAGTAAGGGTGAAAGAGAAGGATATATCCAAGATGGCTTTTCGAACACGGTACAGTCATTATGAGTTCCTAGTCATGTCATTTCGGCTAACAAATTCACCTGCAACATTTATGGATTTGATGAATGGAGTGTTTAAGCCATTCTTAGATGTGTTCGTGACAGTTTTTATAGATGATATTCTAGTTTATTCCAGATCAGAAGAGGACCATGCCAATCATTTATGATAAGTATTGCAGATCCTTCATGATCACAAGCTATATGCAAAGTTCTCTAAATTTGAGTTTTTGTTAAAATCAGTGGCATTCTTGGGTCATATTGTATCTAGAGAAGGAATAAAGGTTGATACTCAAAAGATAGAAGCCGTGAAGAGTTGGCCAAGGCCCACAATGCCTATGGAGATTCGTAGTTTTCTTGGGTTGGCAGGTTATTATAGAAGGTTTGTTGAAGGTTTTTCTTCAATTTATGCACCTTTAACCAAGGTAACACACAAATCATCCAAGTTTCAATGGAATGATGCCTGTGAATGGAGTTTCCAAAATCATAAGAATAAGTTGACTTCTACACCCGTATTGGTACTTTCAGAAGGCACTGAAGGCTATGCAGTGTATTGTGATGCATCAAGAATTGTCTTAGGATGTGTATTGATGCATCATGGTAATTTGGGGGTTCGCCTTCTTGAAACTCCAGATGAGGGGCTTATTGTGCATAATGCTGTAGAATTTTCATTAGTAGCTAAAGTGAAAGAGAAGCAATATGTAGATACAATTTTAGTACAGCTTAAGGAGAATGTACAATGTCGTATGACTAAGGCATTTGAGCTTACGCAGGAAGGAGTACTTCAGTGCCAAAATTGATTATGCGTGCCTAATGTAGATGGGCTAAGAAAAAGGATTATAACAGAGGCACATCGTTTGAGGTATTCTATTCATCTAGGGTCAACTAAGATGTATCAAGATTTGAAAGAAATATATTGGTGGAGTGACATGAAGAAGAACATTGCAGAATTTATAGCCGAATGTCTAAATTGTCAAAGAGTTAAAGTAGAGCACCAGAAGCCCGGGGGTTATATGCAATGCATAGATTTTCCAATCTGGAAGTGGGACATGATCAATAAGGATTTTGTCACTGGTTTGCCTCATACATCTCGAATGTTTGATTCCCTATGGGTGATAGTTGATAGTCTTACCAAATCCACATACTTCCTACCAGTAAAGACCACTTACACAGTTGAAAAGTATGCAAAATTGTACATTAAAGAGATAGTTCAACTACACGGAGTGCCAATCTCTATTATATCAGATTGGGGATCCCAATTTACTACAAATTTTTGGAAGTCTTTTCAGAGGAATTTGGGAACACAAGTGAATTTGAGTGCAACTTTTCACCCTCAAACAGATGGACAAGTAGAATGTACCATTCAAACACTTAAAGATATGTTATGAGCTTGTGTATTAGACTTTAAGGGCAGCTTGGATGATCATTTGCCTCTTATCGATTTTGCCTACAACAATAGCTATCATTCAAGTATCAAAATGGCACCATATGAAGCTTTGTATGGAAGAAAGTATAGATCACCAATTGGATGGTTTGAAGTGGGTGAAACTGCCTTATTCGGACAAGATATTATTTATCAAGCTATGGAAAAGGTTAAAGTAATTCAACAGCGGTTGGAAATAGCCCAAAGTCTACACAAGTCATATACAGATATTAGAAGAAGAGGGCTAGAGTTTTCTATCAGTGATTGGGTATTCTTGAAGGTATCACCAATGAAAGGGATGATGAGATTTTGTAAGAAAGGGAAACTAAGTCCACGTTATATAGGACCATATAAGATTATTTGGAGGTTTATCCAGGTCGCATATGAGTTAGAGCTACCCCAAGAGCTCTCAGTAGTATATCCGGTATTTCATGTCTCAATGCTTTGAAAGTACATCGGAGATCCATCACATATCACTTCTACTGAAGACGTATAAGTTACAGAAGATCTCACCTATGAGGAAATACCTATTACCATTCTAGATCGACAAGTTAAGAAGATAAGGAATAAATAAATAGCATCTGTAAAAGTACTTCGAAGAAACCAACAAGTGGAGGAGATCAGATGGGAAGCTGATGAAGCAATGAAATCCAAATACCGTCATCTATTCAAATACGAAGAGAAAGTCCAAGATTCTGAATTAGAGCAATAACAAGTAAGTGTTTATATATATATATATATATATATATATATATATAACTACTTTGTGATGATAGGAATATTAACCTTAGGATTGAACTTGTTTCGGTTGGACAATTATGCTAACATTCGAGGACGAATGTTCTAAAGGGGGAAGGATGTAATACCCTATATTTTTGTGTGTACTTGTTCTATTTATATGAAACTTGATATATCTTTGTGGCGTAGATGGAGTTCTAAATAATTCCCATGTGGTTTAATGTGACCAAGTATATACAAATTTTAAGTTAGATTAAAGAGTTAAGAACTAAAAATTGAGTATTTTGTTAAGGTGCTTTCTTGACTTACTTAAGCTAGTAGGTGGATCACTTACTTGAGCTATTTGGACGAAATTAATGGGATAAATACCATGTATTAGATTAGGCCTTATATTAATGTACTCATTTGAGCCCAAATTATGTAAAAGAGAAAGAAAATGGAGAAAAGAGGCCCAATACTCAAATCTGCCAAACACCAAGTTAAAGAGAAGAAAAGGAGGAAAAGTTGGTAGCTAAGGCCCAATAGTTTTTGATCCACAAAGGCCCAATATATTGAGAAATTGTATACATCAATTACTTGAAAAAATATAGCCCAAAATTAGTCAATAAATTCGTCCAAGAGCAGCTCCTATTTATGGATTGAAATCAGCAATTTTTCTCATTTTAACTTAGACAAAATTTCTAGCTTTCTAGGTTTTTCTCTCTTGTTCTCTCTTGGATATGAAACAAACATATAATTCCACAAGGGTTATTGGGATTGAAATTCCTTTCAAGCTAAAGGTAAGTGAAAAATTCATGAGCTTGTACCATGGAAATTATGTGTTCTTTAAGATTAATTTCCGGACAGCCCTCTCTATAAGTTTGGGCAGTCCATTGTTCTTAGTTATTAAAAGATTTCTCTTTTCTCTTTTGGTGTATGTGTGAAAGTATTAATCTATTGAGGAAATACGCATTAAGACACTAAAATACAAAGGAAATCAATGTATGGTTGCTGTCCACTTTTGTCCCTTTTCCATATACACGAGTTGATAGAGGATTGCACATATTGGGTTATTATTAAAGGACGATTGAGTGTTGTTGCGGACTGTTTTGTGTGCTTGTGTTGTGGGCTACCCGGTTGATATTGTGAAAAGGTGTGATTAGTTTGTATTGAATTATAGCAGATGGATGTGGTGATACACCACTGAATTTATGATTGTGTATGTCTATTGCTCATTTCATTTTGTGTGTGTTGATGAAATGAAGCCGAGGTTGTGTAGTGGGATATTATATGAATATGTATGGTATGGGGCTGTAATTCGAGTATAAGTGGGTTAAAGTGACACCCTTTGTTGATAAATTAAGGGCTTACTTCCCGGCTACTAGTTTGGTGAAGTTAAATAGCCAAAATATGGCGTTTGGTTGCTAATATTAGTTTTCCATATATTTCATTGTAGATAAGTAATCTAAAAGTGTGGGAAGTTGAGTTGGGCTGGTATTGGAGTTTTACAACCTGGTGTGTAAGGCATACTCTATTTTGCACTCTTTGCATGAAAACGGATACTTGTTCCATTGAGTAAACTTCCAAGGTCATCCAAAAACACGTGCTACATAATAGCACCTATGATATCCCATGTTACTAATGAACTTATTGCCACTCTCAAATGTGTTAAACCACCTAGATACATGCTTTCTACCTATCCTACATGCCTATTTTCACTAGTAAATTTCAGAATTTCTCTGGTTAATCAAATAAGACCCATGTGTTATTTTTAGCTCCTAAATATCTCATTAGTGTGCCAACAACTCCTTACTTCATTCTTATTGCATTGATTGCCTATTTACATGTCTCTTATTGATAGATCATTGTTTCAAGGTACCATAAGGTTATGCCCACTGAAGTAACAATCTCAAAAGGCTAATTAAACTAAGTAACAAAAATTTGTAAAACGGGTGGCAGCTCAGGGGCATAAGCCTAGCATGGGCTGATCCTGATGCTTTATATGTAGGTGGAAGCTCAGGGGCATAAGCCTAGCATAGGCCGATCTTGATTTATTATTTACCACTGATCAGCTGGTCATTTGTATCATATGGATTACAAAGATAATGAAGTAAGATGGTAAAAGAAAGAAAGAAAGGTAATGTACCATGTTCCAAAAGTAAATGTAATGGTGGTCTACTAGTACTATTCTTACACTTGTTCCATATTTTTACTGAGCCTTTATGTCATTATTTTTACTTTTCTTCCTTGCATACTCAGTACATTTTTTTCTTACTGACTCCCCTTATGGGGAGACTTATATTTTATGCTACAGGAACAGGTGCTTCGACAAACATGCCTCCTCAGTGGGATCCTAGGATATCCATCTGCTATTGGTGAGCTCCAGTTTGCTTCGGGGCTTTTCGAGCTGGTTCTATATATTTTGCTATTGTATAAAAGTTAATATTATGATGGGGGTTTGTCCTGACCTTAGCTAAATTTTGTGATCGTCTAGAGGCTTTGTAGACCAATGTAAAGTTAAGCATGGTAGTGTGTTATCTTGTAGATGTTATGGCCCCAACGACCAAGTCTATTATGTATATAGGTTTAGGAATTGTCATTTATATTTTTTTTTCATTAAGGCATTATATCCATATATGGTAAAACCTTTGCCTATTATAGTTGCATGCATGTGAATTCCAAGGTTATAGGTTGGTTCTCTCGAGCCTTCACGGCTATGGGAACCTGTCCGCCCCAATAGGATTTGAGGCGTGACACCCCTGAATGCTGAAGTACTACCCTTCCACTTTAGGACAGGCTCATTCGAGAACTGAAACTGAAATATCCTATTTGTACAGTCGACTGTGGCATAGCAGGAATAAAGCCAATGCATGCTGAGAATGACATCAAAGTCCATCATCTCTAAGTCAACTAAATATGCTGACGTGGATTTCTAAAATATCATAATTAGGCAGTTCCTATATTCTCACTGAGCTATGATAGTTTTACCCAATGGGGTAGAGACTGAAAAGGGCTCTATTGAAATTTTGAGACTAATTCCTAAATTGCCTGCTATGTATGGAGTGACAAAAGATGAGGATTCACCTGGGTCTAGCAAAGCATAAACATGAACATGAAAAATCTATAATGTACCAGTAATGACATCAAGAGAATTTTCCTGATCCTGTCGGGTCTGAAGAGCATAGAGTCTGTTTGGACGTTGCCCACTAGTAGCACTGGAAGTGGCACCCTGCTGGTTCGATGATCGGACTGACCTGTGGAACAGTTCTGCTGAACCGATGACCTGACTAAAGATACTCTCTAATCCTATGGCCTGTCTTGCCACAACCAAAACAGACATCACTATTGGCTCTACAAATACCCTTATGGTTCTTACCATAAGTCTGACATAGGGGATTTTTCCGGGCACTGCTAACACTGCCCTGAGATATAGAGCCTAGTGCTCTATCTCTGTTTCCTTCTCTAAATTTTGGCACTGGGTAACTGGCAGAGGAAGGAGATGGAACACTGGCAGAAGAATGAGTTGGAGATGATGATTTGGGATGAAACTGTGAATTGTTTCCTCCCTCTGATTTGGGTTAAGCAAAACTGAAACTGCCTGACCTTGCTCTCTTGTACTGTCTCTTCCTAGTCCTAAAATTTTGCTCTTCTATTTGCTGAGCATGGGTCATGAGCCTGGCTAAAGTCATATCACTTTTTAGCATCGCAGATCTACACTCATTTACCACGTTATCATTCACCCCTAACACGAACTTACTCTCCTTAGCCTATTGTCAGCAACCACATGAGGGGCATATCTGGATAGCTGAGTAAATCTAAGAGAATACTCCATAACCATCATATTTCCCTGCCTGAGGTTGATGAACTCAATAACTTTGGCCTCTCTCAGCTCTTGGGGAAAGAATCTCTCTAAGAAAGCTGTGACAAATTCCTCCTACTCAATAGGACCTATATCGTCTACCCTCTCAGACTTTCACTGTTTGTACCAAGTATGAGCGACATCCTGTAATTGATATGTGGCTAACTCAACACTATGAATAGAAGTAGCTCCCATGATATCAATGACCTTTTAGACTTGGTCAATGAATTTCTGAGGGGCTTCATCAGACTTAGACCCGAAGAAAGGTGGAGGGTTCATTCGGGTGAAATCCTGAATCCTAGCTGCTGTGGAATTGGCCAATGGATTGGCCTAAATAACTGGTGGCCGTTCATTTTGGGAAGCCACAGATTGACCAAATTTGGTGAATGTGGCTCTAAACTCAGCATGAGAGACATGTTCTCCCAAAGGATCTTCGAGCTGAGAAGCTGGATGGTTTCTTCTCTTTGGGGTCATATTCTGAAATAAGAGAAGAATGGATTAGACTGAGAGTTTAACTTGAGATTATGCTCACTAGCACGATATGAATACTGAAAGAAAAGAAACTGTTCCTAAAACATCTCATAGCCTCCTGTACATAAATGTGGCGCGCAACACACCCATGCACAAGAATAAGAAGTTTGTAACACCCCAATTTTTCTGAATCGTAATGCTACACGGTGCTTATTACCCCGAAGGACCACAAGCTAACCCATGACTAATATCTGTACCTATGAACAACAATATATAATGTAATAATGCAGAAAACATGAACAGGTAGGCCATAAGGTTCAACTGAATAAAGAATATGTAAAATAGTAACATCCGTGTGGGTGAAAGATACCCAAAACAACTGAAAACTGAATCAAATCTGAACTAAATCTGAAAGCCTCTAAATACCGTCTTAATAAGGAGTTGAACGAACATGTCTCCAACTAACTCCGTCTAGGAAAATTGAGCTGAAACAATAAATGAAATAAAATAATATCGTATCATCCTCGAATAAAGAGGACTCACTGCAACTCTGTATATTGGAATGCAGCTACTACTGCTGGTCTGGAACTCATGTCTCGGAACCTATGGTGTAAAATAAAAAGAAAGCATCATAGCGCAAATGCGTCAGTACAATTGGAGTACTGAGTATATGAGTGAGGTAGGCTAATGAAAAGGGTTTACATACACTAATAATGCTAACTAACTGACTGATATGAGCATAAGAGTACAGACATACATACATAGTAATTGAGATCGTGAGTACGTGATAGCTATATCTGTATGCTAATACATGGTTTACTGATAACTGACATGGCTGAAACTGTATTTCTAATAACATGGGTGGCTGGGTCTGACGGTCTTGAATCTGATTGAACTTTCTGAGTCCCGTGCTATAATTGAATTTCACTGTATCTAACAGTCCTGGTATACTGATTTCTAAAGAACTATCTAAGTTCTTTTACTGAGACTGAGTCTGAAACTGTGGGAGGTAGTTGTTTAACCGACATTCCCCATGTGTGCCATTATGGCTAAGTTAGGGTCTAATCTCTACCTCGACTGGAGGGATGTCAATACCGTGCCACTGGTAAGGATAGTTGTGAGTGAACCTTAGCTGGTAGATACTCAAAATGAGAGTGGTGGTAACCCTAAAATTACAGGTTAATCCACCTCATCAACCGTAATCTGACAGGTTAAGATGTCTCAACGTATGCTGGCTACATAGTTCGGGAATGGAAGGATGACTGCTAAGAATCAAACCCTAAACTGGTAGGTGAGTTCCCATCCTTGGGTTCACTCGGTGCTAAATTCTACTCCCATTTGAAGAGACTGAACATAATTCAACTAACTATACATGGACTGATAACTGACTTCCATTGACTGATGGAATAGTACTACTATCTAAGAGTTAACTGAGATCATGAGATTTCTGAGGTTTCCTGAGTCACATGACTAACTGAGTTCTTTATATTATAGCTTGACTGAGATTATCATGACAACATGACATGGATCTAGGCACACAACTATATTTTTTGGGTATGAATACCCCCAGGACTCGATAAAAGGAAACTGACACACATGACATAACTTGATCACAAGATTGGAGTCTACAATTCATAATATCATAAGTAGGGGATCTTATACTTCATGTAGGTATTCAACATCTTAAACATTGTAGGGATTGCATGGATATATTTCGTGTACATATTATACATATCCATTATCATACATGCTTCATACCACAACAATAGCAACACATCAATAGCATGGAGTTTATATTTAAGTATATAGCTAACACAGACTTGTCATTTAGATATCATGGAACCATGTAAACATAAATTCCTAACATCCCAAGCATTTTATCAAACACCTAGCATTCATTCTTTAAGGCATAGGTGTGTTTCATAACTTGCTCCATATTACACCACCTAAAGTTCATAGTTTTCAACTAACAACTATATATATTACATGAAAACACCTTTAGATATCATATTAACACTTAAACAACAATCGTCAACATGTACATGCTCATATCACCACAAAAAGTTCACAAAATAGTATTTAAAACATGGTTCTTGAGCTCTATGAACGTATTGGATCCATAGATGAACACTACGCATACCTTAGATTAATAATCCGTGAAGATAGTAGTGAAATAAGCTTGGAATTTGAAACCCCCAATTGAACCCTAGACTTGTTCTTGGTTGTTCTTGAGAGAATTTTGATAAAAAGCAATGTATAGAGCTGATTTGGGGACTCAATCCCGTGTTTGGGACTTATATAGGGGGGAAAAGGTAACCTAAATACCCCTATAGATGCGTCATTTAATTTCTGTGAAATTTACCCGATTTTGGCCCCCGACGTGATGCGGAGACATCACGTTTCCACCCGTTTGTGACCTGGAAACTCAGCGCGATGCGCTGGAATCGTGGAGAGACACTTGAAATTGATGAACGTCATTTTGTCTTACGGCACGACGCGCTACTGACTGAAAATAACACTGCTGAAACTTTAAATCGTCATAACTTCTTCACTGGGTGTCCGTTTTAGGCGAATTTGGTATCGATGGAAAGATTATTCAATTCTCAAAAATTTGGAGGGTATAATTCTTATAAAATGCCACCTGTAAACCAAGTTATTCTCGTTCAAAGATGAGCTATGTGAAGTCACACCTGAAAACTTGGTGGATTCAAAAGTTCTTAGCTTGGCTTACTCTAGTGACTCTTATGAACATGCTTAACACATCATAAGCTCTATTATCACTAGGATACTCATCCTAATTCATGTACTCAAATATCAATCATAGGATCAGAGGTTTCATGTGTAGGAACAATGGTTCATTTTCTAGCTTAGAAATATACGGGGTACTACAACAAAAGTCTCCTTACTACCAACATATACCACACACCCCTTATAGACACGTTTAACAACCATAGAGTCACCTATAGGGGTAGAAATAGAAAAAGGATCCATAATAAACTACTGATAAAAACCAACATACACATCTACAAATGGGGTCACATAAGAGAGAGAAGACCCCGGATGAACTAAATAATAAACATCCTGAGAAAAGAGTTAAAACATACCAGTCACGACATTAAGCGATGCCTCATACTCCTGTCGGGTAGTGAGTGATATAACTGATTCCATCCTATACCGATACCAGAAGTAGAAACAGATGCAGAAGTAGCACCCTTTGGTGCAGGAGCATATGAAGAGGCAATCGGAAACTTGTTCTCCCCCGAAGCAACCTTACTAACCAGATTGTTTCTAAGCATATAGCCTGGATGACTATATTTGAAACACCTGTCCCTTCCTTCATCATAAAAACCCTAATGTAACAAACCGCAGAACCTATAAAGAGGACATGATGAAGCCGACTGAGCCCCACAAGCCTAAGATTGGGCATCTTGTGCCCTAAAGTGGTCGTCACGCTGTTGACTCCTAGAACCCGAAGGCTTTGGGTACGGAGCACTAGTATGGAGAAAGAACCAGAACTCCCCCACTTAATATTTGGCTACTTACCACCATACCTACCACTATATGTTCTCCACCACCTTTCCTAGAGAGCCTAAACATCTTACCCTACCTTTCCCTTACATCAGCCTATTTTGTCTTTTCCTCCTCGACCTATTGTGAACAACCAACCTAAAGATGTCCATGTCTTTGATCATCAAGGTAGTCTTGCTTCCAAGGATCAAATCCCAAGACAGTCCTAAAGTGAGCTTTCTCATCCTAGCCCTTATATCAGACACTAATTCTGGAGCATACCTAGACAACTAATGGAATTTGAAGGCATACTCCTTGTCTGACATCTTACCTTATTTCAAATTAACAAATTCCTCTACTTTTTCTTCCCTCAACTCCTAAGGAAAGAAGCGGTCTAGAAATGCATTAGATAAAGTCTCCTACAGAGATGACCTATCAACCTCACTCACTGCCTGATCACATTCGTCGTACCATTGGTACGCCACATTCTTTACCAATAGAAAGTAAAATTTACCCCTTATACATTCGTGGCCTTTATCACCCTAAAAATATTTTCCGTTTAATCCATAAAACCCTGAGGATCCTCCTTATCCTTAACACCATTAAAAGTTGGAGGATTCAACTTCATAACCTGGCTAACCCTCTTGTCCTCAGAAGATCCAATACTAGATGCACCTCATTAAGTCTGAGAAGCTACCAATGAGCAATCATACGAATCAATTAATGAAACTCTGCATTTATCACGTCACCTTGGGGAGGACTAGAAGGAACCGGTGGAACTTAAGAAATACTAGGGACAGGACACCTATACCAATTATGGATGCCATGAGAAGAGCATGTCCCATTAATATTGTCCCAGTTAGGATAGAGGAGTTTCCATGAGTTTTAAATCATCGAGGCATGATCTGAAAGATAAGTAAATAGAAATTAGAGATGATTCTAGGACTTAGACTCCAAGCATGAAAATAAAACACAAAGAAGAGAAACCCAATTGAACATGACATAAACTAAACTGGGGCCTTATGGCAATGGGCATCCTAAGTCTAAGCAGGCTTGGGGACCACCCTTGATACCCAATTGTAACGCCCTGGAAAACAAGTTCCAGAGCATCACATGGTGCTTGAGGCTACGAGTATCCCTAAGCTAACCCTTTGAGCCATTTTCATTCATTTCAACACAAATCAATAAGGTTTCCATAAATAACCCTCAAATATCAATAGATTAATCATCATCCAAGAATAAAAGAATTTCAGAAAGATAACAAAATACGACTTATTAGTCAACTCCCAATATCTATATTAGTCTGACAAGCCTCTAAGAAAATCAATAAAACCAGCGAGCCATTGAGACATGCCCCAACTGACTCATACTCAGTTACCAAATGTAAACAATTCCGTGAAACCAACATCAAACATTACATCCTCAAAACATGAACACTCACCATAATAGAGGATGTCGAATAGCGTGCCCAAAGAATCACTATCGAACCTTCTACTGAGCACCTGAACCAATATTCCAAGAAAATGCAGCCCACATCCGAAGATATGGGTCAGTACTACAGAAAGGAATCGAGTATATGAGGGTGTATGCAGTTGTATAAACATCATCATCATAAATATTTATAAGAAATATGCAGGATGTATGAAAGACTCATATAGCTCGAAGAAAATTATCATAATCATAAGAGGATGAAATAAGTACAATAACACATGTGAGTCATTTTATAATTTGTCAATCACTCTTAGTTCATCAAGAATATCAATTCTCATAATGTAAATATCATTTAAATCTTTCGAAAAAATAACTTTCACAATTCCACTTTCAAATCACTTCACCATTCGCCATAGACACAAGAAAACACATACACACTGGGAGATACTCTAACCGGCATAAACCATGTGAGCTATATGGAGTCCAACGTACAGCCCTCATTGGGGAGAGCCATCCTATCCTTACCATCGGAGTAGGACTATCGATATCAAATGCATACAAACTAGTGATCACTATATAAATCAGCCACAGGCTCACTCCTATGGGGGCATGTAGTTCTAGGGAAGTAAGGTCGCTTTATACCTCCCACTCGGTGCTAAAGATTTCTCCCGGACTTAGCTCAGATCATTTCAAAGACAAACCACAACAAAACAATTTTAAAAATATATAAATATACATCGAGATCCATCATGCTTCCCATCTATCAAAATCAACCACGTTGTGAATTTCCTTCACACTCGAGTTCAAAACAACTCAATTGAGACCAAAAGGTCAAATCATTCAAAATATCTCAAATATTCAACATCAACGTGCTTATAACACACACTTTCTCAAAAAAACACAATTTCCAATTGGGATTCACGACCCAAATATCAAAATCATGATAAATATCACTCAAGATTCATGCTTTATATCTCCACACATGTAAATTCATCTTTCAAAATCATAAACATCAAGATTTCATAATAATCATCATAAGATATGGGTTCATGCTACAAATTCATAAAAATTAAATAAAAATCATGCCTTTGTAAAGAAAATTACTTTTGGCCACAAGAACGAAAGAGAGTTCTTGTTGAAAAACCCCACATACCTTGAATGATGAACTTTAGATCGATACTCATTTTTGAGATGTTAATCGTTTCTTTGAATGATGGTTCTTGGAGTTCTTAAACTAGGAACTTGGAATCTTGAATAAATTTACAGAATTAATGGTGAACTTTAGAGGTTCTTGAAGTTGGATGTAGGAGCTTAGGATTTTCTTTTTGAGGGATTTTGATGAAATATAACATATAATGCTTTTAATAGACTTTAATATATGGTTTGGATGGATTTTGGCTGAGGGGGAATGACCAAAACGCCCCTAAAAAATCAAATAATTCTCGAATCTGTCCTTTGGTGGACTGTTTTGATAGTCTGAAGTAGATCAACCATAACGTTTTCCTCCGATATCCAAATTCGAGGAAACCAATTTCATTAGAAGGAGGACTCTCATATATTTCTATTGATATATAGTATCTCACCCAGATCATTGTGTATGAGGAGTTATGATCGTTTGAAGTTGACCCAAAAATTCTCTTTTGATAGGCTGAAGTAGATCGACCATAACTTTTTGCTCTGATAGACAAATTGGATGAAACCAATTTCATTGGAAAGAGGACTCGCAGATATTTCCTTTGATATATAGTAGATCACCCAGATCATTATGTTCAAGGATTTATGTTCATTTAAAGTTGGAGAAAAAATACGCCAAGCCTCAATACTTTTTTCCTGCACGTTTTACTGTTCACTACTATTCACGGTTCGATCGAAATGTTCATAACTCGTCGATCGGGTGTCCATTTTGGATGATCCACATATAGTTGGAAAGATTATTCGATACTCTACGCAATGGTGGGTCATAATCTAAGATATTCCACACGAAAAATTTATAATTCATTCTAGAAAATAGTACACAACACATTTACGCACAAAATTTCAACGAAAAATTTCCCAGGGTATTACATCATCCCCCTCTTTGAAAAATTCATCCTCGAACGTTGCTAGACATGCCAAGATTAGATAGGGAATAGAGCATACGGCTGAAACCATTAGTTAGACTCATCACCACATCGTTTCTCACTTCGAATGCAACATAGAATGCAAAAATTCAAGAAACTACAGCTGAACACATAATAAATGACAGCTGAACTGCTGCAACTTTTATCAAAAGTGCATGATTTAGGAAAGAACGGTACCATTGTCTTGATCGGAGTTCGCATAAAATAGGTGCGGGTACTTGGATCGTATATCTACCTCAGCTTCCCAAGTTTCACCCTCAACAGATTGGTTTCTCCACAACACCTTGACCAAGGGAACTTCTTGGTTCCTTAGTCTTCGGACACTGAAATCAAGAATCTCAACAAGAATCTCATCAAAAGAAAGATTTTCTTGAATGTCAGCACTCACAGAGGAATCCACTACCACAACATCGCCAATATGCTTTCTAAGCATGGAGACATGGAATATTAGATGAATAGAGAACAACTCGGAAGGCAACTCAACCTCATAAGCTACCTGACCAACACGGCTAAGAATTTTGTAACAACCAACATAACGGGGACTAAGCTTCCCCTTCTTTCCGAATCTCTTCACCCCCCTCATGGGTGAAATTTTTAGATACACTAGGTCACCAACTTCAAACTCAAGGTCTCTCCTTCTAACATCCACATATGACTTCTAACGACTCTGCGCAGTTTTCAACCTTTCCCTAATCAACTTAACTTTTTCCATAGCCTCAAATACCGAATCAGGATCACTCACAGCCGCTTCACCCACCTCGAACCAACCTATGGGTGATCTACACTTCCTCCCATATAAGGCTTCAAACGGAGCCATGCCAATACTAGAGTGGAAACTGTTATTGTAAGCAAACTCTATCAACGGTAAGTGATCATCCCAACTTCCCTTTAAGTCAAGTGCACAAGCTCTCAACATATCCTCTAAGGTCTGGATGGTCCGCTCAGCCTGACTATCGATCTGTGGATGAAAAGCAAAACTCAAAAGCACTTAGGTACCAAGACCCTTCTAAAAAGCTTTCCAAAATTGCGAAGTGAACTGAGTACCCCTATCTGAAATGATAGACAAGGGAACTCCATGCAGTCTGACTAGCTCTCGGATATACAATCTAGCTTAATCCTCAATAGTATACGAAGTATGAACAGGCAAGAAATGAGCAGACTTAGTCAACCTATCAACCACAACCCAAATGGAATCATGATGGCGTCAGGAAGGAGGTAAACCAATCACAAAGTCCATATTTATCTCTTCCCACTTCCAGGTAGGAATACTAAACTCTTGCATCATACCACTAGGTCTTTGGTGTTTAACCTTAACCTGTTGGCATGTTGCACACTTAACTAAAAACACTGCTGTATCTTTCTTCATGCCACTCCACTAATAGATTTCACGCAAGTCTCGGTACATCTTGGTGGCACCAGGATGAATAGAATATCGCGCCCCGTGCACTTCAGCCACAATCCTCTGTCTCAGATCATCAACATTTGGGACACATAATATACCCTACAATCTCAACACACCATCTCCCCCTTAGGAGAAAACCTCTACTTTTTGGTCCTTGACTGACTCCTTCAATCTGACCAAACTAGCATCTAAGTATTGCTTTTCCTTCACTTTCGAAACCAAGGAGGATTCAGAACTACTCTGAACCCCTATACTACCTTCAGCAGAGTCAAACAACCTAACCCCCAATCTAGCCAAACAATGTGCATCACGAGCCAACTCTTTCTTGCCTTCAACCACATGCGAAACACTACCCATGGGCACTCTACTTAGGGCATCCGCCACAACATTGGCCTTGCCCAGATAGTACAGCACACTCATATCATAGTCCTTTAACAAGTATAACCATTGTCTCTTCTTAAGATTCAATTCTCTCTGGGTAAACACATACTGCAGACTCTTATGATCAGTGAAAACATCAACATGGACACCATACAAATAGTGTCTCTAGATTTTTAAAGGAAACAGAACAGCAGCCAACTCAAGGTCATACGTGGGGTAATTTTTCTTATGGGGTTTCAACTGTCTAGAAGCATAAGCTATCACCTTACCCTTCTGCATCAATACACAACCCAACCCAACTCTTGAAGCCACAATACACCACAAAACCATCAACACCATCAGGCAAAGTCAAAATAGGGGCTGAAGTGAGTCGAGTCTTCAACTCCTGAAAACTCTTCTCACAAGATTCGAACTACAAAAACTTCACTTTCTTTTAGGTCAATCGAGTCATAGGAGATGCTATAGAGGAGAAACCCTCAACAAAACAGCGGTAATAGCCAGCTAAACCCAAGAAACTTCGAATATCAGTCGAAGAAATAGGTCTAGGCCAATTTCTAACAGCTTCGATCTTTTGGGGATCAACTCTAATACCCTTGAAAGAAATGATATGACCTAGAAAAGAAATTGACCTTAGCCAAAACTCACACTTACTAAACTTGGAAAACAACTTGTGATCTATAAGGGTTTGCAAAACAGTTCGAAGATGATCAGAATATTCATCCTCACTATGGGAGTACACCAGTATATCATCGATAAACACTATGACAAACATATCCAAATATGGTCTGAACACTCGATTCATGAGGTACATGAAAGATAATGGGGCATTAGTTAACCTGAAAGACATAACAAGAAACTCAAAATAGCCATAACGAGTTCAAAAAATGGTTTTCGGGATGTCACACTCCCTAACTTTGAGTTCATGATAGCCGAAACAAAGGTCTATCTTTGAGAAATAAATTGCACCTTGCAATTGGTCAAACAAATCATCTATTCTCAGAAGAGGGTACTTATTTTTTACGGTGACATTATTTAGTTAGCGGTAATCAATGCACATACGCAAAGAGCCATCTTTCTTTCTTACAAAAAACATAGGAGCACCCCAAGGAGAAACACTGGGCCTTATGAAACCCTTATCTAGTAGATTTTTGAGTTGCTCTTTCAACTCCTTAAGTTCTGTAGGGGCCATACGGTAAGGAGGAATAGAAATGGGCTGAGTATCGGGAAGAAGATCAATCCCGAACTCTATCTCTCTATCAGAGGTATCCCTGGGAGATCATCCAGAAAGACATCGAAAAAATCATTGACTACGTTAACAGATTGGAGAGTTGGAGTCTTGGACTTAGTGTCTTTGAATTTAACCAAATGGTAAATAAACCCCTTGGAAATAAGATTTCTAGCTTTGAGGTAAAAGATAAAATAACTCTTGGGTGACACAAAATTCCTAGACCACTTGAACACAGATGCACCCGAAAACTGAAACTTGACCACTCGGGTCTAACAATCAATAGAGGCATAAGAAGAATGCAGCCAGTCCATACCTAAAATCACATCAAAATCTACCATGTCTAACTCAATCAGATCAGCAAAAAAGACTTTATGAAGAACGGTAATAGGATACTTTTATACATTTTCTGGGCAACAATCGAATCACCCACTGGGGTAGAAACTAGGATAGGCTCAGGAATAATCTCAGGACTCATTTCAAAATTCACAGCAATCAAAGGTGTAACATATGAGACACTGGATCCAAGATCCAACAAAGCATACACATCAAACTGAAATATACGAAGCATACCAGTAACAACATCGGGAGAGTCCTCCTATTCCTGGTAGGACGGTAAAGCATAGAATCTATTATGGCTCTGCCCACCAGTATTGCTAAAAGAGACGCCTTAAGCTGGAGCTAGGTGAGTTACTAGAACTGGAGCACTAATAGTTTGAGTCTGGGTCTAAGGGCGATAGTCACGATGCCCTTGTCCATCCTGTGGACAATTTCTAACTCTATGACCTATGTCCCCTCAGTGGAAACAACCACTCTTCTCACCCCAACACTCACCCGAATGAGCCCTTCCACACTTAGGACACAGGGGATAATTTAGATTACTGCCAGCACTGTACTGGGACCTGGATGTATATGACCTGCTACCTTGTTCCTGCCTACCTCTAGGCACGAAAGCACTAGCAGATAACAGTGCTAGCATAGATGAATGATCCTGATACTGAGGGTGACTCCTTCCCTACGATCTAGTCTGACCTTGTCCATGCTGCTCGAACCTAGCTCTCTTATTCCCTCTTATTCTATCTCTCTCCTTAATTTTGTCTGCCTTAATCTGTTGGGCATGAGTCATCAACCTAGAAAGATTTATCTCACTATTCAGTATAGCAGACCTACACTCTTTAAGCATATAACTAGACACTCCAGTCACAAACTTACTCATACTAGCCCAATTATCAACCACTAAGTTAGGAGCATACTTAGCCAACTGATTGAACTTTAGACAGTACTCCCTAATAGTCATAGAACCCTATCACGGGTTCATAAAATCTTCCACCTTTTCCTCCCTCATCTCCAAAGGAAAAAACTTATCTAGGAATGTATCCTAGAACTCTTACCAAGTTGTAGGAACAGCTCCCTCACCTCTACCTTTTCTCCAAGTAACAACCCATTCATAATCAAGGTCTTTAAACCTATATGTAGCCAACTCCACACTATGTTCCTCAGATACATGCATCACCTGAGTAATCTTCCGCACCTTCTCTAAAAACAACCATGGATCATTTTCAGATTTGGACCGATAGAATTCTGGCGGATTCATCCGTATGAAGTCACGGATCCTGGTAGTAGCTGAATCACCTCCTTGCTGCTGTAGAGCTGGGGCTAGGTTAGCCTGAACATTTGCAGTAACAGCTTGGGCCCGTGCCTGAAAGGCTGCCTAAAATTCAGTATAAGACACATTTTCATTCAATGGGTCAGCGGGTTGAGGTTGTTGACCATCATTATTTCTTCTCGCTCGATGTGGAGGCATATTTCTAAAAGAGGAGAGCACGAATCAATAGCAGAGAGAGACACTTTAAGCACGATAGACTTTTGAAAGAAAAAATCACACATTTTCCTAAAACGTCTTGTATCCTCTTGCTCATAGATGTGGCACGCTACACACCGATGATCAAGACTCTACTTAACGCAGCTTGTCAGACTCCCTAGGACACCTTAAAACCTTAGGCTCTGATACCAAGTTTGTAACGCCCTAGAAAATAGGCCCCGAAGCGTCACACGGTGCTTGAGGCTACGAGTAGCCCCAAGCTAACCCTTTGAGTCATTTTTATTCAGTTCAACACAAATCAATGTGGTTTCCATAAATAACCCTGAAATATCAACTGAGTAATCATCATCCAAGAATAAAAGAATTTCAGAAAGATAACAAAATACAACTTATTAGTCAACTTCCAATATCTATACTAGTCTGACAAGCCTCTAAGAAAATTAATAAAATAGCGAGCCATTGAGACATGCCCCAACTGACTCATACTCAGTTATCAAATGTAAATAATTTCGTAAAACCAACATCAGACATCACATCCTTGGAACATGAGGACTCACCACAAAAGAGGATGTAGAATAGAGTGCCCAAAGAATCACTATCGAACCTAGACTGAGCATATGAATCTACATTCTGAGAAAATACAGCCCACATCCGAATATATGGGTCAGTACCATGGAAAGGAACCGAGTATATCGAGGTGTATGCAGTTGTATAAACATCAACATCATAAATATTTATAAGAAATATGCAGGATGTATGAAAGACTCACATAGCCTGAAGAAAATCATCATAATTATGAGAGGATGAAATAAGTACAATAACACATGTGAGTCATCATATAATTTGTCAATCACTTTCAGTTCATCAAGAATATCAATTCTCATAATATAAATATCATTTAAATCTTTCGAAAAAATAACTTTCACAATTCCACTTTCAAATTACTTCACCATTCACCATAAACACAAGGAAACACACACACACTGGGAGATCCTATAACCGACATAAACCATGTGAGATACATGGAGTCTAACATACAATCCACGTTGGGAAGAGCCATCCTATCCTTGGCATTGGAGTAGGACTATCGATATCAAATCTATACAAACTAGTGATCACTATATAAATTAGCCTTAGGCTCACTCTTACGGGGGGACGTAGTTCTAGGGAAGTAAGGTCGCTTTATACCTCCCACTCAGTGCTTAAAATTTCTCCTGGTCTTAACTCAGATCATTTCAAAGACAATCCACAACAAAATAGTTTCAGTAATATATAAATATACATCGGGAGCCATCATGCTTCCCATTTATCAAAATCAACCATGTTGTGGATTTCTTTCAGACTCGAGTTCAAAACAACTCCATTAAGATCAACAGGTCAAATCATTCAAAATATCTCAAATATTCAACATCAACGTGTTTATAACACAAACTTTCTCAAAAAAACACAATTTCCAATGGGGATTCACGACCCAAATATCAAAATCATGATCAATATCGTTCAAGATTCATGCTTTCTATCTCCACACATATAAATTCATCTTTCAAAATCATAAACATCAAGATTTCATAATAATCATCAT